>NC_057837.1:300000-530000 GCF_910594005.1 Cervus elaphus
TCAGTAGCGTGCTGGTAGGGTGTGTGGAGGACACAGAACAGTAGGAACACTTTGCAGTGACTGTTTAAGGACAGATGCTGATGAACGAGGAACTGATGTGCAAGAGGTCTGCAGTAAATGTAAGGGAAATGGAAAGTCCTGCACTCAGGTTCCCAAGTCCTTCATTTGTTCCTGCAACAGATATGCACTCAGCAGTTATGAGCTGATAAAGGGCTCTGGTGTTTCCGTTGTAAACAGCAGAATCAAGAGGTTTGCCCCCATGGCCCTCAACAGTGTCATGCAGAAGGCAGGTGTTAAATGCAGGTAAAGCGGGTCAGAGTACGTGCCGTGAAGGAAAACACCACACTTGGAGAGAGTGTCATGCACTCAAAATATTGGTAGATGGAGAAATCCGGGAAATTCTCTCCGAGGAAGAGACTCTTCAGCTGGAGCCTGAAGAAGCGGGTTTTAGCGAGGAGGTAACTGTGGGCAGAGAGCATTGTAGTTGGACGAAACAGCATGTGCAAAGGCCCTGAGTCTTTAAAGAGGGTGGGATGCCCAGGGATCTGGGCATTCCCAAAGACCAGTGTGGCTGGAACTTAGTGAGCAGGTTGAGGGTAACACCAAGGGAGATTACTAAGCATGTGGGGCTGGTGGTGGCATGTTTGTGTTGTAAGGACGACCCTGGCCGCCATGTGGATAGTGGATGGTGGAATCGAGAGGGAGGATGGTGGTCATGCAGGTGACAGGAGAGGTGAGTCAGACTAGGAGAAAGGAGAACAGTTTACACACCTGTTTAGGAGGTGACTGAACAGGCCTTGGTCCAGCAAGGGAATTATTTTCTGGTATTCGTACCATGGGGAAAATCAGGATCCAAAATTCTGTGCCCTATCCTCCTAGTTTGGTTCTGGGCAGGATGCCACTATTACCAGTTTCTGGTTAAAATTCTTTGTCAGAAGAAATGTATCCCTATTTAATTGCTCCCATGGACATGTGATTTTTTTAAGGACGTTCTTGTGTACTGAATCAAGTACTTTGACGTTAAGTTGGGTGTAGTTTATTTGTGCTATTCATTATAATCAAGAGCACATTGTAAGCAGTGTGGAAAATAAATCGAACGTTTGTAGAGTGGCAGAAGTCTCTAGAACAGGTCTGGAAGACATGGTACATCTATGTACATGGTACAGATCTAGAAGACACGGGACATATATTTTGCCTGTATTTTCAGGGCCTAGAGCAGACACATATGTTTTGTATTTATCTGTTTCCTTTTAACACTCCAACGTAGATATTTATTAATTCTGTACATCTGGTTTTGTTTTGTTTTCTTTTTTTTTGTTGTTTTCTTTTCAATTGTGGTTAAGATACACACCAGGTATCTCAGTGGTAAAGAATCTAACTGCCAGTGCAGGAGATGCATTCCCTGGGACGGGAAGATCCCCTGAAGAAGGAACTGGCGAGCCATCCCAGTTCTCTTGCCTGGAAAATTCCAAGGACAGAGGAGCCTGGCAGGATACAGTCCATGGGGTCAGAAAGAGTCAGACACGACTGAGTGACTGCGCACACATATCATTCAGTGTATTCAAAACATTCCTAGTGTTATATAGCTATCACCACCACCACCTTCTCCAGAACTCTTCATTTTACGAAACTGAAACACCATACCCAGTAAACAATTGTACATCTGATTGGAAAGGGTGATGCTGTCTGATATCTAAGGAGACACATATTTTTTAGGGTAAAGCCACAATTTTCTCCCTCTCTCTGCAAAGGACCCTAAAGTACAAACATACACACAGCTGAAGATCAAAAACTATTTCTTGGATGAGTGGAGGAGCATTTGACTTTATTTATTTTTTTTTATATAGAAAAATGTTTATTATTTTGGCATAAACATTGGAAATAAGCTAGACATGGAACAAGCAGAGTAATCATGTAAAAACTGCGGCTCATCCACTCAGGTAGTTAACTAAGAGGATGTTTTAAGAGACTATTTAATGAAATGAAAAAGTGTTATTTTTTTTTTTAATTTTTTTATTAGTTGGAGGCTAATTACTTCACAACATTTCAGTGGGTTTTGTCATACATTGATATGAATCAGCCATAGATTTACACTTATTCCCCATCCCGATCCCCCCTCCCACCTCCCTCTCCACCCGATTCCTCTGGGTCTTCCCAGTGCACCAGGCCCGAGCACTTGTCTCATGCATCCCACCTGGGCTGGTGATCTGTTTCACCATAGATAGTATACATGCTGTTCTTTTGAAACATCCCACCCTCACCTTCTCCCACAGAGTTCAAAAGTCTGTTCTGTATTTCTGTGTCTCTTTTTCTGTTTTGCATATAGGGTTATCGTTACCATCTTTCTAAATTCCATATATATGTGTTAGTATGCTGTAATGTTCTTTATCTTTCTGGCTTACTTCACTCTGTATAATGGGCTCCAGTTTCATCCATCTCATTAGGACTGATTCAAATGAATTCTTTTTGACGGCTGAGTAATATTCCATGGTGTATATGTACCACAGCTTCCTTATCCATTCATCTGCTGATGGGCATCTAGGTTGCTTCCATGTCCTGGCTATTATAAACAGTGCTGCGATGAACATTGGGGTGCACGTGTCTCTTTCAGATCTGATTTCCTCAGTGTGTATGCCCAGAAGTGGGATTGCTGGGTCATATGGCAGTTCTATTTGCATTTGACTTTAGAGTCCTTTGCTCACTTTATGGGAATGAGGATTTGAAAGTATTGATACCACAGAAAGAGGACTCCGTAGGATGAGAACATGATGTGAGGCCATAATTTTATGCACCGTGATATTCGATCTCTTATTCTATCATGAAAAAGGGATTCTAAAAAGTGAGGCAAAGTTTGTCTTTTGGAGACAATGGAAATTAATCTGTGTGCAAAACCCAACGTGCCACATGGCTAAACAAAAGAATGGGAGTGTGATCCTAGGCAAATTAGTTAGGTATTTACATTTTTTTTTAATTTAAGTTTGTCCGCACAGCTTGCAGGATCTTAGTTCCCTGACCAGGGATTGAACCTGTGCCCTCAGCAGTGAAAGTGCAGTGTCTTAAATATTGGACCACCAGGGAATTCCCTGATTCTTTTCTATTTTATCCTATTGGCAAAAGCTCTGATGTGGAGGCAGGTAGGTTAACTACTAACACAAATAGCTAACAAGTGTGGACTCAGTTGTTAGCTGGCTTTGAAAATTTGACTTGTACTCAATAGACATTCTTTTCCTTAAATGTTTTACCAGAAATAACGCGAAGTCAAGTGGACGAGGTGCGTTGCTGCTTTTTAATGACACAACATGTAATTTAAAATGCTTTTCATTCCTCTCTCTTCCTCCCCTTCTCCCCTCTGCACTTTTTACCTCGGTGGACGTGCGAGCAGCTGATTAGACAAGGTGTTCTGGAGCACGTGCTGTCATGACCCCTGGCTGGATGGCTGTGAAGACTCCCTCCTGGTGTGAGACCAAGGTCACTTCTCCACCTCCCTCTCTACCTCCCCAAGGCCTACTGCTTTTTCGTTCTAAAATGGAGACATTCTTTAAGCAGGAATGCTTGGCCGAGGAGTATGGTTTGTTGGTTGGTTTGTTTTCTTTTTTTCTTTTCATTTGGATGTTAATTTCTCTTTTTTTCATTTCTGAATATAATTCCATTACCTTCCATGGTAAGCATATTTGTGAATCTGTGTTGTATGTTTGTACTTTGAAGTATCGGTTCTCAAAAGAGAGTTTGCCCTCTGGCCATGCAGAGAATCCACACACATCCATCCTGCTGTCCACAGCTCTAGAGCAAATTCCAAGATCAGGGTTCTAGCAGATGCTGTCCTTAAAGAGAATGCTTCCCAGCCCATATACTGCCATCTTCTCATTCTCTCCTCACAGCGTGCAGGAGGTTTGGTTTTCTATTGTACAGGATTCTCCCCTTTAGTGATAAGCTGTATGTGGAATCACAACGTCCCTGCGGCTCCCAAAATAGTACCCTGTGTTTCAGTTTCATGAAAGTAAACATCTGTTAGATGTTCCTCTCTTTTAAACACTGCGGAAGAGTTTCACCTAGGTGTATAGGGAGGTCTCATGTCCCTGTGCCTCTTGTATTGCTGCTGGAAGTGTGCATCGTGCAGGCCAGGGAGCTGAGTTCCTGAAGTTTGTGTTTCCAAATCGTATGGGCAGGTGAAGCTGGTGGTCTCTAAAGGACACATTGGATTTTGCCCATTTGCAGTGGTGGCTAGTCTGGCTCGTGCCTGTCTGCGAGCTTATGTCGCAGGATGTCCATTTTGGAAAGGCAAATTGAGATTGGGGTTAGGGAAGGAATTTTGTGCAGTTTCCCCGCAAGAGTCACATTGACCAAGATGTCACATGAAGAGCTGATCAGCTAAGTGGAGGGCAATTTCTACTGCCCATTGAAATGATAGGCATTGGAGAGGCACAAGGTGGTCCTACCTGCTGGTCAATACCCTTTCTCCACCAGTCCCCTCCATGACCAGCCCAGTAACCTCAGAGACATTCAAGTTTAAAACCCAGATAAACCCAGTACCTGGCGCTCTCTGTGCAATTTATTTCTTAAATGGGAATATTTCTGGCCAAAATTATACTCAAGTAATCAAGCTATGGAGAGCCTCTACCTAGGGTGTGGATCTGCATATTTTCACAACACACGTAGTAAAACTTAGGTCAGCAGGCGGCCCTTGGCAGATTCTTTTCCAAGCTGCGTGGCTCACAGGATCTGGTTCCTGACCAGGGATTGAACCTGCACCCTGGGCATTGAAAGCACAGAGCCCTAACCATGTACCTCTAGGGAATCCCCTCATTTTTAAAAATAATTCCTTCCATAGATTCATGGAGAGATCAGATTTTCATCTGAATCTCTGCCAGTAAACAATAAGGAAGTTTCTCTAGTGAATGGGATGGATGATGTTTTAACTGTAGGCCCGTGGTCACTTCCCTTGCATTCTCCTCTTCCAAGCATGTGGAACCATGTGCAGGGGAGCCCAGAGTCCATGTGAGGAGGAACCTGCAGTAAAGGCCAATACCCTGTTGCCAGCCCAGCATCATTCCTGTATATAAACCGTATGATATACTTTTCTGATTCATTCCCGAAATAAAATAGTAAGTATAGTTCTTATTTGAAGTAAATGTATACTGGTTGAAAAGTTAAAAGTTTGTAGGTTTTATTGATTTATGTTGGTTGGTTCTATAGAGTTGTGGCTAGAATTTTAAAAATCTGTTTTTTTCTTATTTAAAGGTAATGCACATTTAAAAGATAAAAGAAAACATACAATGTAGAAAATCAAGGTAAGTTCCCATTTTACCTACTAAATGCCACCATCCAGTGTGCCCATTGTTAACTGATTACAGATATAAAATACAATCCCATTTCAAGTGTTTTTCCAATGAAATACTTTCCAGTTTTTGTTCCTGATGTGAATGGAATCTTCTTTTCTGTTACATTGTCTAACTGGTTTTGGATGATTACATGCTTAGTAATCTCCGTTGGTGTTACCCTCAACCTGCTCACTAAGTTCCAGCCACACTGGTCTTTGGGAATGCCCAGATCCCTGGGCATCCCACCCTCTTTAAAGACTCAGGGCCTTTGCACATGCTGTTTCGTCCAACTACAATGCTCTCTGCCCACAGTTACCTCCTCGCTAAAACCCGCTTCTTCAGGCTCCAGCTGAAGAGTCTCTTCCTCGGAGAGAATTTCCCGGATTTCTCCATCTACCAATATTTTGAGTGCATGACACTCTCTCCAAGTGTGGTGTTTTCCTTCACGGCACGTACTCTGACCCGCTTTACCTGCATTTAACACCTGCCTTCTGCATGACACTGTTGAGGGCCATGGGGGCAAACCTCTTGATTCTGCTGTTTACAACGGAAACACCAGAGCCCTTTATCAGCTCATAACTGCTGAGTGCATATCTGTTGCAGGAACAAATGAAGGACTTGGGAACCTGAGTGCAGGACTTTCCATTTCCCTTACATTTACTGCAGACCTCTTGCACATCAGTTCCTCGTTCATCAGCATCTGTCCTTAAACAGTCACTGCAAAGTGTTCCTACTGTTCTGTGTCCTCCACACACCCTACCAGCACGCTACTGATTTCTACGCCCAACTAACTGGTGAAAACACTACCGAACAAGGCCAGGGACGAAATCTCAAGTTGCAGACTTACTTCTCTCCAGGATGAGCTCTCAATAACTCAGTTTTCCTCCAGCAGTCAGTAGTCTTGTGTCTTATTCTTCACCCAATCACAGGTCCTCTGAAGTCTGTCATTCAGCTCAAACTCTCCTCTGTGCCCACTCCCATGCTTGGCTCTAAACAGTCCACAACTCCAGAGCCCTCTAACCTACCAAGCTGTAGTGTTCTGCAGCAGGAGTTCCCAGCCCACTTCACTCAAGCGTTCGGAAGTCACTGCTACTCCTGCTAAATTTGCAAACTGCCTGTTCTCCCTTTAAGCCCACTAAGGTCTCACCTGAGGAAAACAAGCAGCGGAAACAATACACTTCACTTGTCAGGTCTGCTACTTGCTCTTGTGTCATCTCTCTTGGATCCACCCTAATTCCGTTCAAGTCATACCAGTCAAACGAGAAGTATTTATTGAACACCTACCATGTGCCAAGCACTATTTGGTCCCTAGAGACAAAACAATCATGAACACAAATCCTTCTACTTCTGTATAGCTAGGGTATGATCAGGCTCACAGAGAATTAAAAAGAAGAAAACATATTTAAAAACTAATGTTAAGATGATCTGACATCAATATCATATTTCTTAAACTGTTTTAGAATATCAACTTACCGGTCCGGGGCCGCGTAGAGATGAGAGCGCGGAGGACGCAGGGCCGCTGGAGGCGCAGGTAACGGAGCCGAAGTACAGTGGGGCCGCGTCGGGCTTCTTCCCGGGCCGGTGCCGAATGGAGAGGACCGAAGCGACGCCGTGCCGCGGCTCCTAGCGGCGGGGCCGCTGCCCGAGCTGCAGTTGCCAGGTGAAGATGTGTGGAGCCGGGGCGGCGCGGGGGAGCTGAAAACCTGCGGGTCCCCGTACCCCCGGGGCCGGGGATGAGTTAGCGAGGGCAGCCGCGGGGGCCAGTTCCGACTGCTGCAGGCCACCGCCACGGTCGCCGCCCGCCCGCCCCTTCCCTGCCGGAGCTGCTAGCTCCTTTCCGCGCCCGCCCGCCCGCCCGCCTGCCCGCGCTCCCGGCCCCGGAGACCATGAGGTTCCGCATCTATAAGCGGAAGGTGCTGATCTTGACGCTCGTGGTGGCCGCCTGCGGCTTCGTCCTCTGGAGCAGCAATGGGCGACAAAGGAAGAACGAGGCCCTCGCCCCGCCGCTGCTGGACGTCGATCCCGCGCGGGGTGCGGGCGCCCGGGCCGGGGACCATCTCGCCGTGTCGGTGGGCATCCGCCAGGGCTCCAACGAGTCGGCGGCTCCGCTGGTCGCCGCTGCCCCGCAGCCCGAGGTGGACAATCTGACGCTGCGGTACCGGTCCCTGGTGTACCAGCTGAACTTTGACCAGACGCTGAGGAATGTAGATAAGGCCGGCTCCTGGACCCCCCCACCCCGAGAGCTGGCGCTGGTGGTCCAGGTGCACAACCGGCCCGAATACCTCAAACTGCTGCTGGACTCACTTCGAAAAGCCCAGGGAATCGACGACGTCCTCGTCATCTTTAGCCATGACTTCTGGTCGACCGAAATCAATCAGCTGATTGCTGGGGTGGATTTCTGTCCAGTTCTGCAGGTGTTCTTTCCTTTCAGCATTCAGTTGTACCCTAACGAGTTCCCCGGCACTGACCCTAGAGATTGCCCCAGAGACGTGGAGAAGAATGCAGCTTTGCGGATGGGATGCATTAATGCTGAATATCCCGACTCCTTCGGCCATTATAGAGAGGCCAAGTTCTCCCAAACTAAACACCACTGGTGGTGGAAGCTGCATTTTGTATGGGAGAGGGTCAAAGTCCTTCGAGACTGTGCTGGCCTCATACTTTTCCTAGAGGAGGATCACTACTCAGCCCCAGACTTTTACCATGTCTTCAAAAAGATGTGGAAATTAAAGCAGCTAGAGTGCCCCGAGTGTGATGTTCTCTCCCTGGGGACCTATACTGCCATTCGAAATTTCTATGACGTGGCTGACAAGGTAGATGTGAAAACGTGGAAATCCACAGAGCACAATATGGGTCTGGCCCTGACCCGGGAAGCCTATCAGAAGCTGATTGAGTGCACAGACACTTTCTGTACTTATGATGATTATAACTGGGACTGGACCCTTCAATATTTGACTGTATCTTGTCTTCCAAAATTCTGGAAAGTGCTGGTTCCTCAAGTTCCTAGGATTTTTCATGCTGGAGACTGTGGTATGCATCACCAAAAAACTTGTAGACCAGCCACCCAGAGTGCCCAACTTGAGTCACTCTTAAATAATAACAAACAGTACCTGTTTCCAGAAACTCTAACTATCAGTGAGAAGTTTATGACAGCCCTTTCCCCACCTAGGAAAAATGGAGGGTGGGGAGATATTAGGGACCATGAACTCTGTAAAAGTTATAGAAGACTGCAGTAAGAAAAAAAACAAAACAAAATCAGAATTATAAAAGCAAAAGTAGTAACAGTCTTCTATTTTTGATATTTGTTCAAATAGGATATACAATTGAATAAAAAGGTTTAGGAACTGGTTTCTGCTTTACTACAACAACAAAATTCTTGTAAAAGTTGTCCAAATATAGTCATCTTTTCTGTTTATGCCTAAGATTTAAAATGCAAGTTTTCATTTTGAGAATTGCGTTTTAAAGTTCAGTATGTATCTGCTAGAGGTAAAATTATCGTTAATTGATAAGAGAGAAGAGGGGAAACTATTTAAATTGCATCTATTAATCTTTTTATCTGGAACTTTGTACACTTTTCCACTTTCAAGACTTATTTTAAGTACAGCAAAATTTATTTAAAATCGTCATATCAGTAAAAAGTATTACAGTGAAATTAAGAGTATTAATGTACAAGCCCAGCTTCACTCTTGACACAGTAACTAGGAAGAGGTTGCTTCAGTGGTTTTATAATTAGAAAGTTATGTTTGTTAAACACCCTGTCAGAACAGAGTCATTTTCAGTATTAAAGATTCCTGTATTATTGTGTTAAGAATTGCCTGTGTTCTGGAACCTGCATAGAACATACTTTCTTTTGGAATGTGTTTGACTGATAAGAAAGTTTAAACACTTTTCACCTCAATGTAGAAATACAGTGATTTTTTTTTTTCTTTTAGTGCTGCCAAAATAAAATACTTGTTTTTGCATTAAAAAAAAAAAAAAAAAAAAGAATATCAACTTACCAACTTACATCAGGTAGGTTTTGCTCGTATAAAACTTTCATCTCCTCCAGAACTTGCCTCAGTCCATCCGCCTGGAACATATAAAATTACACTCCCTAATTCCCCCACCAAGTTTATAGCAATACTCTATGCTTATGTACCTTATGAAAAACCAACAGTCCTTCCACACCTACTAACATGGCTATAATGACAAGTGTTGCAGAGGATGGGGAGGAACTGGAACCCTTGTCCAATGCAGGTAGGAATGTAAAATGGTACAGCCCTGTAGAAAACAGTCTTGTGGGTCCACAAAAAGTCAAATTTCGAATTCCCACATTATCCAGCAATTCCTCTTCTAGGTATACACTCAAGAGAACTGAACACCTATGTTCATACAAAGTATGTCTATTCAATGGAATATTGCTCAGTCAAAAAAAAAAAAAAGTGCTGATACATACAACAACATGAACTTTGAAATCACTGCTTAGTGAAATAAGCCAGACACAAAAGGACAAATATTGTATCACGCAACTTATCTGAAATGTCTAGAATAGGCAAACTCATAGAAACAAAGTAGATTGGAGGCTACCAGGCTGAGGGCATAGAAGAGTGGGTAATTACTGCTTAAAAGCTATAGAGTTCATTTGGGGTTACGAAAAAGCTTTGGAAATAGAGGTGATGGTTGCACAACAATGTGAATATAATTAATGCCACTGAAGTGGACACAGAAGAATGGTTAGAGATGGCAACATTTAAGTTTTGCATCGTTTACCACAATTAAAACCAATAAAAAGGAATGACTTACTAACAAAATACACAATCAACACGGTCATTGAGGATAATCTTAAAGACACTGTACTGAGAAGTCAGACAGAAAGGAGTACACACTGTATGCTTCTAACTGGCCCTGCACAGAAAAGTTTGCAATTGCCGGCATGCTGACTCCAGAAATACAATAAAAAAGACAAATATAATCTGTAAGGGAAAGAAAATCCTTGGCTGCCTCAGGCTGCAGGTGGGAGGTAGCCAGTGCCACAAAGAGAAAAGGGAATCCTTGGGATGGCAGACATCTTGGTTGGGTTGCTGGTTACAAGGATTGTATACATTTGTCAAAACTCTAGTAAAATGTGTACTGTGTTGTACATAAATCATACCTCAATAAAACTAATGACAAAAAGCCAATAGTCTACAGAAGTAATAACACATGACAAAAGCAGGTAAAAGACTTACTTATTGGAAAAGGATCTTAAAAGGTTACTACCCACCCCCACCCCCCAAAAAAACTTACACACTGCTAGAATAGAAAACAGAAAGGTCAAAGGAGTTTTTCTGCTATCTACTTTGGCAAATTTCTAAAACAACTTTCCTTGGAAGGATAAAAACATGAGAATTATAAAATTCATAAATGGTACACAATGTCTGTGAACAAGCAACACCTACACCTGAAACACTGTAAATAAACTATATTTCAATTAAAAATTTTATGGAAAAAAAAAAAAAACGAACACCCAATAATGCTATAACAATGACAACCAAAAGAAAAAAAAAAATCTCAAAACAACGATAAGCAACCCATTTACTGTTAGAGCCAAAATAAATGCATTAGCAAAAAAAAAAGTGCTTTAGCACTACGGGTATAATTATAAAATTACACTATTTAATGCAGCTTGGATGTAAGAAATGATCTCTAATGAAAAATGAAAGCTTGACTACTACCTCCTCTGTCATCAACTGGTTAGAAAGATATCATGGAAAAGTCTGCTTTACTAGAATTCAATTCAATATTCCTTTTCCCACAAATATTATTTTAAGGGACAGCTGAAACTCTTGCACGATTAGATCAGCAGGTATACAAAAGACAAGTATGAAATAAACTTGCAAAGATACGACCGAGTTTCCAGATTTAAATTTTTATTTTTTTAAGACTTAAACTGTTAAAATTCACACTGGGGATTGCATCATTTTGTGCTCCCACCTCCAGCTGTAAGCCCCTGGGAACTCAAGATAGTTTTCCTAAAGACTCAATTGGTTATCAGTTCTGCAGATACAGAGGGCATCATTCCAATCTGCCAAACACAGCACCTAACCACGAGGGATTCTGGAATGAAAAAGGCAGAGTCTCTGCTCTCAACCAGCTACCATCTGCCACGGAGGAATGATTCTCGAAAGCACGTGTGGGTCCAGGGTGTGAGGGGTCAATCAGATCAAGACCAATTCTTAGTCTAACCCAGCTCAGCTGTCCCAGTGGCCAGCCCCCAAAGGCAGCCAGGACTGCAGGAAAAGGTGCACCGACGCCCTCTAAGACCCAGAAAAGCCAGTGATTTTACACTTGTAAGTTCACCCCTGATTCCCCCCCTCCACCCTGCCACTTCCCAAAGTGGGAAACCAACACTTCAAGTCTGAGCCAAACAGACAGTTGGACTCACAGGCTGAAAAGCCAGCACCTGTGGGCAGTGTCTGCGCCTTTGCGCTCCTTTCTCCCCGTGTGATCTAGTCTTCCCACCCTAGTGCGGACTTACTGGAAAGCCTCCACCCCTCTCAAACATCTGGCTTAGAACTCCACATTCAAAAACTAAGATCATGGTATCCGGTCCCATCGCTTCACAGCAAATAGATGGGGAAAAAATGAAAACAGTGGCAGAATTTATTTTCTTGGGCTCCTAAATCATTGCGGATGGTGACAGCAGCGATGAAATTTAAAGACCCTGGCTCCTTGGAAGAAAAGCTATGACAAGCCTAGAGAGGGCTTTAAAAAGCAGAGATACCACTTTGCAGACAAAAGTCCCTATAATCAAAGCTATGGTTTCTCCAGGAGTCATGTACGGATATGAGAGTTGGACCATAAAGAAGGCTGAGCACCGAAGAATTGATGCTTTTGAACTGTAGTGTTAGAGAAGTCTCTCGAGAGTCCCTTGGACAGCAAGGAAATCAATCCAGTCAATCCTAAAGGAAATCAACCCTGAATATTCCTTGGAAGGACCGATGCTGATGCTGAAGCTCCAATACTTTGGCCACCTGATGTAAAGACCTGACTCATTGGAAAAGACCCTGATGCTGGGAAAGATTCAGGATATGACGAAGGAGAAGGGGGCTACAGAGGGTGAGATGGTTGGATGACATCACTGACCCAATGGAAATGAATTTGAGCAAACTCAGAGGGACAGGGAAGAACAGGGAAGCCTGGTGTCGTGCCTCAATACATGCGGCCATAAAGACTGGGGCATGACTTAGGGACTGAACAATAAGCCCTCTGAGTTCTAGGGCTCCAGGGAACCTCCCACTGTGGTCTCCTAACTTTTTAGATAAGGTAACTGCCTGAAGTTGCAAGAATAACAGACTGCAACCGAAGAAAACTGTTCAAGTTGGGGCTCTGCTTCCAACAGCTGCAAGTTCAGACACGCCCTTTAACTTGATGCGTAATTCCAGTGGCTCAGCTTCCCCATCTGTTAAATGGCCCAACGGTCAGACTAAGTGCTCTTGGATGTTCAAAACAAGACTCACCCTACCCAAAGGCTCTTCCTGCTGCCTGCCAGATGTTTCCTCTGCTACCTGAGAAAAGCCTCCAGAGACGCGGTCCCTCCCCTCCCCTGCTACTCCTCTCACCTCCACCCCTGTCCTTGTACCTACTGTAAGGTACAGTTCCGGCGAGGCAGAAAAGGAAAGACGACCTCAACAGAAGTAGGTTACCTTTATTCAGGCAAGGAGGGGCGACAGTCGGCCTAATGACCAGGCTGAGCGCCGAAAGGAATCAAGGAGGCTTCATACTTATAGGGAGGTTTGTGGAAGCGATAAGGGAAACGTCAATCAGGCGGGATATTTTGAGTATTCTTTTGTTGAGATGACACTTGTAGTTGGGCAGGGGGTGATAAGTCTTCTGGGCGGGTGTAGGGGGTGGTAGGTTTCCGGACAGGCGGTGATAAGTCCCAGATAGATGCAGCTGGCCTGGAGCATCCGGATGGAACTAAAGGTATGCTTTGTTTTCTCCAAAGTTAGATGATTCAGCAAGGGGCCTTTGAGACTGTTGTTCTCTTTTCTAGGCCCAAAAGACTCCTTCACCTACAAGACCTGTCGTCTCAGGACACGGTGTTCAGCGACCTCCGACCGGGCTGCTGACCACATCCATCTCTCCTGCTGTCTATTCTAACCCACCAAGAACCAGCCTTTCTTCTATCCTATCCATTCCCCAAAGTGCTACGTGGTGGTTTAGTCCCTAAATCGTGTCCCACTCTGGCAAGCCCATGGACTGTAGAGCGCCAGGCACCTCTGGCCATGGGATTCTCCAGGCAGGAATACTGGAGTGCGTTGCCATTTCTTTTTCCAGAGGGGCCTCCCAACCAAAGAATCGAACCCGGGTCTCCTGCACTGCAGGCAGATTCTTTACCGACTGAGCTATGAGGGAAGCCCCATCATCAGTGGGGAAGCACCTTAATTAGTGAAGTGAAAGTCGCTCACTCTGACTCTTTGCAAAGTCTGACTCTTTGGGACAGTCCATGCCGGAATAGTGGAGTGAGTAGCCTTTTCCTTCTCCAGGGGATCTTCCCAACCCAGGGGTTGAATCCAGGTCTCCCACATTGCAGGCAGATTCTTGACCAGATGAGCCATGAGAGCTGCGACAGCTATCTAGACACAGAGTAATCCCATGGCTTCTCTGAAATGCCTTGTGTAAGAGGGAACCTCAGGCTCCAGAGCCCCCTTGCTGCCCGCCCTTCCCAGGCGGGGAGGGGAGGGTGTTTGCATGGCCCGCTCCCCGGTGGGGCTACCCTCACCGCAGCCCTCAGGGCGCGGCCCTAACTCCGGGCTACCCTGTCCCCACCTCCCCGGTGTAACTCTCACCTGAGCTCCAGCATCCCATCACCTGGTCTCTCCGCGCGTCACCGGGGCGAGACGCCCACCGGAGCCGGCGCGCACAGAGGCTTCGAGGACGGAGGGCAGCTGGGGGCGCAGAGGCAGTGGCGGCGACGCCCGCGCGCGCGGGAAGCTGCCGAAACCGACCTGCCCACAGCCACGGAGTGGAGCCACAGGCACACCCGCCATCCCGCTCGCGGCTGCGCAGCCCCAGAGCAGCGGCCCGGGAGGCGCCCGCTCGCCTCTGCCCTCACGCCGCCCCGCCTCAGGCAGCGTTCCCTCGGCCGCGCGGGGCGGCTCCAGGGCCGGCTCCATGGCCTTCTCGCAGACCCTGGCGCAAGCGCCAGGCGGGGAACTTAGGCTGGGCCTCTGAGAGCGTCGGCGGCGCGCGGGGGGCGTGTGAGCGGCGAGCACGCTCGCCGAGCCTGGGGCCGGGGGTTGTGTGAGCGGCAAGCCGGGAGTGCGCCTGCGCGGGGGGCGTGCGGCCGGGGAGCGCGTGCCGGCGTCGGGGGTCGTGAGAGCGGAGAGCGCTGCCCGCGCACTGCGGCGAGGGCGGCGTGTGAGCGGCGAGCCGGGCCGGCGGGGAGCGGCCGGAGGGGCGCGTGTGAGCGGGGAGCGTGAGCCGGCGGCGTGTGAGCGGCTAGCCGGGCCGGCGGGGAGCGGCCGTAGGGGTGCGTGTGACCGGGAGCCGGGCCGGCGGGGAGCGGGAAGAGAGGTGCGTGTGAGCAGGGAGCGTGAGCCGGCTGCGTGTGAGCGGCGAGCACCGGCCGGCGCCTGGGGGCGGGGGTTGTGTGGGCGGCGAGGCTGACGTGCGCCTGCGCGTGGGGCGTGCGGCCGGGGAGCACGTGCCGGCGTCGGGGGGTCGTGAGAGCGGGGAGCGCGGCCTGGCGCACTGGGGCGAGGGCGGCGTGTGACCGGGAGCCGGGCCGGCGGGGAGCGGGAAGAGAGGTGCGTGTGAGCAGGGAGCGTGAGCCGGCTGCGTGTGAGCGGCGAGCACCGGCCGGCGCCTGGGGGCGGGGGGTTGTGTGGGCGGCGAGCCTGACGTGCGCCTGCGCGTGGGGCGTGCGGCCGGGGAGCACGTGCCGGCGTCGGGGAGTCGTGAGAGCGGGGAGCGCGGCCTGGCGCACTGGGGCGAGGGCGGCGCGTGAGCGGCGAGCCGGGCCGGTGGGGAGCGGGGAGCGTGAGCCGGCAGCGTGTGAGCGGGAGCCGGGCCGGCAGGGGGCGGGGAGAGGGGTGCGTGTGAGCGGGGAGCGTGAGCCGGCAGCGTGTGAGCGGCGAGCCGGGCCGGCGGGGAGCGGGGTGCGTGTGAGCGGCCAGCCCGGCCGGCAGGGGGCGGGGAGAGGGGTGCGTGTGAGCTGGGAGCGTGAGCCGGCAGCGTGTGAGCGGCGAGGCGGGCCGGCGGGGGGCGGGGAGAAGGGTGCCTGTGAGCGGGGAGCGTGAGCCGGCAGCGTGTGTGAGCGGCGAACTTGGCTGGCGCGGGGCGGGGAGAGGGGCGCGTGTGAGCGGGGAGCGTGAGCCGGCAGCGTGTGAGCGGCGAACCGGGCGGGCGCGTGGCGGGAGGCCCGGGGAGGGGGGCGGGGGACGTGTGAGCTGGATAAGGGGCTCTGTCAGTGGGAGACGCGGGCCGGCGCCTCGGGGCGTTGTGAGCCAGGCCTGCAGCGAAGGGGGCGTGTGAGCCGGAAATGGGGCCCTGGGAGGCGGGAGGGCAGGCGGTCACCATCTGGCCTGAGGGGCACGCAGCTGGGGGTCGATCCCGGGCCCCTTCCGCGTGGGTCCGGCGGGGCGCCCAGAGAATGCCCGGGAGCTCCAGCGGTGGGCTTGGCCGGTGCGTGCGTCCTGCCGCCACCGGGCTGCTTCTTGTTTTTAATTTGAAGACGGTGACAATATCCTGATTTTCCTACCCTACACTTTGGGTTCCGAGGTGAGTTTTATCTAAAAATTGCTACATAATGCCAGGTCAGTCTATAGCCAAATGTTTGTGTCTCTTCCTTCCGTTCTTCTCGGGAGAAGTTGTTTAGAGAGTAGAGTTGGTTTAGAATACCGTGTTAGTGTCAGGGGTGCAGCAAAGTGAATCACTTATGTGTATACATGTATATCCGCTCTTTATAAAAACACTTTTTCCATATGGGCTGTTACAGAGTGTTGAGTTCCCTGTGCTACAGAGTTGGTCCTCCTTAGTTATTTATTTTAGAAACAATAGTGTGTAGTGTGGCGTGTGTGAGTCCCAGTCTCCCAACAAGTGTTATGTTTCTTTGGTACCTGTGCCTGTGTAGAAGTGCTAGAGAGGATCAGAGAGAAACAGGCTGAATTGTGGTGTCTTACCCCTTAGGCCTTGAAAAGATAGTTCTTGAAACTTGAAAGTATTTCTGTGTTTGAATTGTCAAGTTGATCTGCAGGGAACATTTCAAGAGACAGGAAAGCATGGGCGGGGGTAGTGATAAATATATGGGCTTATGACAACAGCAGTTTGCTTTAGTAATGTTTTAATATGGGCTTCCCTGATCGCCTAGTTGGTAAAGAATCCGCCTGCAATGCAGGAGACTACTATAACCACTATAACATTGAGTCCACATTAATTTTATAATTCAGATTTAATTCATGTCACCTTGACGATGATTATTTTCAAGTTCCAATTTTCTTATTTTCGCATTTAAAATCGCCGTCTGAATTCCTGACTCAAAACTGAATGGAACAAATATTCAGGTTATAATCATTAACAAAAGTATCTTTTTAAATTTGACTTAGATACAAGCAGCATCTGAAGAAAATTTACAGCAGTTCCAAGAGGAGCATATTGCTTCCATAAGAAGTCAGATGGAACTCAGAATTAAAGACTTGGGATCTGAACTCTCCAAGAGGAAAACTTTTGAAGATTCTAATAAAGCAGAGTTGGAAAAATATAAGCAACACTACCTAGAGAAACTAAAAGAAAGTCCTTGGAAAAGAAACTAGACAAGTAAGTCAAAACCCAGAATCACAGAAAATATTAATTAATTAATTAATCAGTCCATTAATTTGTGTCTGAAGCCTAATTTTTATAGAGCAAGGTTCCTGAGATTAGTAGGAAGTGAAAGCTAACTAGATAATCACTGCTAGAGGGCACCCTAAGAAAAATGAGTAATAAGATATCCTGGTAATTGCTTGTGAAATCGGGGAACATTCACACAGGGGTGAAAGGCAGGGTAATTCACAGAGTGGCTGACGCTGGCAATGGTGACCTGACTGAGGGGGTGTATGGAGGCTGGAAAGGCAGATCCCACCTGCAGTGCCGAGTCCTGGCTTCCCCGCCTCTGAAAGCAGAGCACTCCTAGGATGCCTTTCATAAGCCCAGAGAGCATACAGCAAAGGAGCAGGGACCCGAGGACACGTTCTGCTAGTCGATGCCCAAAATAAGCATACACAGGGGAAGCCCAGGTGCTCCCAGAGGGGGTTCAGGGCTGTGGGACTTGATGCTGAGATGTGGGGGGTGGCTTCCGGGGAAGGAGCTCAGTGGGGCCAGTCTCCCTGCATGGGGAGCGCCATGCCTCTCCCTCTAAAACGTACACTGAACGGTGTTTAGAGTTTTGGCATTTTAAATGAGACCAAAATTTGTCTTTGGATCTTTATTTATTTACTTATTTATTTATTTATTTTGACCCATCAAAAAGAGGTGCTGACATAGGCCCTTCGTAGAAGTGCAGTAAAGTAAGGTGAACTTTGGAAAAGCAGGGGGTACTTGTCATTGTTCCTGGGGCTGTTTTAGCTCTCTTCAGTCTCACCCACTGACTTTCTCATCCTCCCCTTGAGATTGTGGCTTGAGGTGACTCCTCAGAGCCAAATGCTTAATTTCTCCGAGGTCATGAGTGACACGTATGTACAAGGGTAGTAAGAGGAAGCACTTGACTGTGGTTTTGTGGGAGGTCTGTTTCTTCATCCCTGAACTGTTTCCTGGGGGCAGGCGTGTCCCAGACGCAGCAGGTGTCACTGTGAGCCCACCTCCCTTTCTGATGCCCTTTCTCTCCTCTCGCAGCTGTGACTTGTTACCTGAGGAGCCCAGACACACGTGAGCTTCTTTAGAACAAGGTCACATCTGTCACTGTTTCCAGCAGGTCTTCTCTCTGCTTTCAGTGTTCACACAGTGTAATGGGAATTCCATTTATGTGCAGCAACTTACAAAATGCAAGTCACAGAGGGAAACATGAATGAAATCTGTGCTTTCCATCTTCCCCAGGACTAATGAGAGCCCGGCGGAGATCAGCACCAAACTTGAGGTGGAGAAACAGCAGAAGAGATCTTTACTCAGCACTCCTAGCAGCACGCTAGTCCTGGAGCCCTCTTCTGTTGGAAATTTCAATCCTACTTCAGGGTTCAATGCAAATCTTCTTTCAAGAGCAATTGTAGGGTTTTCTACCTCAATTCCACACCGTTCAAATGACAGCGTGGAGACTTACTTGACCAAGGTTAGTGCTTTTCTTTTTTTTCCCCTGGGTTTCAGATTTCTGATATAAATGATCCTGATTTTTAATTTGGTGAACTTCTGAGGTGTTTTTTTGAGTTATGCACTCTAAGTAAAGCTATAATCAACTGTGGTAATCACGGAGACATTTAATGATTTTTTTGTGGTAGATCTCTCGTTTTTAAGAGATACTTCTTAAATTCTTAAATTTCTTGAAATGCTGCATTGAAATTCTACTTTAGAAATGAAATCTTATTGTCTAGTAACCGAAAGTGTACTTTCAGATGTGTGATTTACTTTCTAATTGATTTCACTTTGGCAGTGGTTCACAATCATTTCCAGGCTCTGCTGCTCCCACCACAGTTTTTCTACCCCTAAGTGGAAATGACTGGCATCTAAACACTAACCACATATGGGTGTTTTTTATTGGAAGGAATCCTAGATAAATTGTTTTTATGAATTAAACAAACTTGTGATACATAATCAAAAGATTAATTTCTGGTTTTAGGTTAACATTTTTTGTTTTTTTCTTGTACAAGCGTACAACTTTAATTGCTATTTTACTTACAGAATTTTGGTTTCAATTTCTAAAACATATCTTGCTGAGCAGTTGTAGAATGTTTCTAAGTTTGTAGTTAAATATTTAAAACTGGTGAATGAAGCTCAGTTTTGTCTCTGTCTTGACATCACCTGGATGAATGATGACTGAGATAGCAATGAAGGGGAGTCTTTAAATTGCAACTAGTTTTCATTGTGAAATCATTGTGATTAAAATGTCCATTTCAGTCAGTGCACCCGGGTTTATGGTTTTTGATGGTGTTTCCATGATGGTGATGCAGAGAAAAGCAGCCCTTGTTAAAGGCAGTCTCAACCTGTTTTCCCATTTGGCTTCTTGCCATCACAGAAGAGCAATCTAAGGTTTCTTCAACAGCACTGGAGCTACGTTGCGTCCTTGAGAGCCATGAACCTGGAGGACGTGCTCTCGCTGCGCAGTCACAGCGGGCCTCCAAGCACTTCATCCCAAGTCAGAGACCTGCCCAAGCAGGCACAGGCCTAAGAGGAGGAAGGAAAGGCTTGACCCCCGTCCCAGGGGCGGGCTGCCTACCACAGACCCAAGGTCACGGTGCTTTGCGCACATGCATCTTTTCAAAGAAGAGATTGGGAACCAAGCAAGCACTTCTTAGTTCCTTCTCCCAAACTCACCCGTTGGGTAAATCTCGCTTCTTATGAGGAGGGTAAGAGTATAAGTGCTCCCCTTGAAACTTCAGGCTGAGGAAATGAAGTTCAACTGCAACTTCTGACCGGATTGAGATGATAGTTGAGATTACACTCATGCTTTTTGTGTATACCAACTAATGATGAGAGCCTGGATAGAAGTATGCTAAACAGTAAAGAGAGATCTGTTGTGTGTTCTAAATTTTGTCCTTAACAACCCAAAATGTGGATAATTCACTGTTGAGTCATTTTAGCAAGCCAGGTTCTATCTAGAGGAAATGAACATCCTTTTAAGGTTGAATCTCTTCACTTTTGTCCTGCTTGATTCAACTTAAGATTCTCTCCTTCAAGTTCCCTGTCCTCTCTTTAAAAAATATGTATGTTTTCTAAATTAACTGTATCGACTGCGACAAGTAGGAATTTGATATTGATTTATTTTTATTGATGCATTTAAAACACATTATTTACTTCAAAAGTCATGTCTCACCACAAGCATTGTTGAACTGTATAACAAGGTTTTACATGTTCATTTTGTCTAAATTATAGTTAAAAATCTATGTGTTTTTTCCTTAATCTGAGAAAGTACATTCCTAGGACTCTGGACTCAGTCAGAAGGACATGGCCTTTGTTACTTCTTTTGTAGAATTAGGAACTTTGACTAAATCAATGACTCTCATACCCTATGAAAAGTTTCTTTTTTTCCCAAAGAACGGAACCTTTCTTTTAAAAAAGACAACTCCTGCCGGAACCGTGTTACCTAAAATGGAGACAAGCATAGAGCCTTGTAGCTGAAGAGCGGCCAGAGGCCCCGCAGCTGTGACTTCTCTGTTCCTCAACCCTGCAGTGACCCCTGTGGGACCTTCCCCGTCTATGGGACACAGTTCAGAAACACACTTAGGAGAGAATCCCTCTGGCTAAGCATCTTCAGAATCGAAACTTGCTGGTACACTGTTTCTTGTGTGTCAATTTTCTCACCTTTCTGTCTTTTCCTTAAATGGAAAAGTTTGAAGAAAATCAGAGATGTGTTTGTTGTTCTCCTTCTTAACATTCGACTTCAGACTTCTTCCTCCATTTGAACATGATTTGAACGTTGCAGCGGATTCTTAACCACTGGACCACCAGGGAGGTAGACATGTTCATTTAAAACAGTGCCTGGGAATTCCCTGGTGGGCCAGTCATTAGGGATCTGGGCTTTCACTGCCAGGGGCCCTGTTCAGTCCCTGGTTTGGAAATTAAGATCCCACAGTCTGGGAAAAAAGAAACAAAAAAACAAACCGGAAACAAAAAAGCAGTGCCTACAGTTGTGTTGGTCATCTTACCTTAGAAGGAAGAGTATTTCGCCCCCACAGAATTCAATAAAAGTGGTCTCATTTTGAATGAGAAAAAAAATCTAGCCTAGAAAGATTCCTGAGTTGGTTCTTGGGCAGAAACAAATGAAGAACAATCTGAAACCCCTCCCTGGTGGCCCTGGGGGAGCTTCTAGGTGCGTCTGACTCCTGTTAGTTCCCCCAGAGCCTGTGTGGCCGGTGCTGCCAGCAGAGCTGCTCCTGGGGCGAGGAGGGCTCTGCCTCACACACCCACCCCACCGGGCTTGGTCACTTTCCCTCTACTGCTTTTTCTTTATGGACTTCAGACTCGGGTGTGGCAACTCTCCTGGTGGTCCAGTGGTTAAGACACCATGCTTCCACTGCAGGGGGAACTTGTTCCATCCCTGGCTGGTGAACTAAGATGCCAAAGCCATGCGTGGTCGGCCAGAAAAAAAAAAAAAAAAAATCGGGTGTGATTTTGATCGCTCATGTCATAGCCCCTCTTGATATCACCTAGAATTGTATTCGAGGGCTAGGTAAGTAAAAGGCACATTTGTGAAAATTAACACTGGTTAAAACAGCATAAACAGGTTATCTGCTTTCCTTGATGTGTTTTATTCTGGCCCTTTGTCCTTTTGTGAGCTGTGATGGGAGAGGACACAAACACAGTCAGATGGTATCAGATAAAACAGCAACACACTCAGCCATCAAATTCCCTCCTGTTTTGTTTTGTTTTGTTTTTTTGTCGGTAACCCTACACAGCCTGTGGGATCTTAGTTCCCCAACCAGGGATTGAAGCTGGGCTCTTGGCTGTGAGAGTGCAGAGGCCTAGCCACTGAGCCACCAGAGAATCCCCAAATCCCCACGTGTTTGATGGGTCAGAGGGAAGCTGATAAGTATTATCAGAGACGCAAAGGAAATCTGAGACTGGATCAAACAAAATGGCCATTTCATTCTGCTCCCAGGTAGTCAAGGTTTTTGTTGTTGTTTTCTAACATGTACTTATTTAGCTTCAGCAGCCTTCCCTGCAACATGCGGGATCTTTAGTTGGGGCATTCGATCTCTTAGCTGCGGCATGTGAGATCTCGTTCCGTGACCAGCAGTGGAGCTGGGTCCCGTGCATTGGGAACTTGGAGTCTTAGCCACTGGACTACCAGGGAAGTCCCTCAACAAGTATTTTTGAGCACTTATTATGTGCTAGACAATATGTAGAAGCTCAGAAGGTGAAATGAAAGCAATACAATATCTCTGTCAAATGAAAGCTATGCAAGAATATTCTTTCTAGTATTGATCCACATGGCAAAAGTCTGGACACAGTCTTTTCAATTTAAGATTAGTTAAGGTCCAGATAGTCAAAGCAGTGGTTTTTCCAGCAGTCATGTAAGGATGTGAGAGTTGGATCATAAAGAAGGCTAAGTGGCAAAGAATTGGTGGTTTTGAATTGTGGTGCTGAAGATTTTTGAGGCGAAAGGAGATCGAACCAGTCAACCCTAAAGGAAATCAACCTTGAATAGTCATTGGAAGGACTGATGCTGAAGCTGAAGCTCCAATACTCTGGCCACTGATGGGAAGAGCCAACTCATTGGAAAAGACTCTGATGCTAGGAATGATTCAGGGTAGGGAGGAGAAGGGGACAACAGAGAATGAGATGGTTGGATGGCATCAGCGATAGGACATGAACTTGGAAAACTCTGGGAGATGGTGAGGGACAGGGGAGGCCTGGTGTGTTGCAGTCCATGGGGTCGCAAAAAGTTGGACATGACTTGTGACTGAACAACAATAAATTAATAGATCCACCTGATGAAATTGATGCATCATCGTAAAAAAGAAGTTTGAGACATTGTTATACTAGCAGTTTAGCAAATTCAAACCCACCTTCCAGTGAGAGCTACTAGAATGGTCAGTCCATACAACACAAGGAAGAGTAGTCCCCACTCGCCACAGATAGACAAAGCCTGCAGCAACGAAGACCCAACACAGCCAAAAATAAATAGATTTTTTTTTTTTTTGAAGAAAAAAGGTGAAAGAATGTCTCCTTGAGAAGGTGAATTCTGCTCAGTTTTGAAGGATATAGAGACCAACACATCCAGTAGACCTTTGTTGAGTATTTACAATGTGTCAGCCGTGAGACCACATGCTAGTTGGGGAGCCAGAAGATAAACACACATGTAAGTAGTCCACCTTCAGGTCTGATAGTGTATAACCCAGGCAGGAGACGTTCCACAGCCAACAGCTGCATTTAGTGCTCAGAGGCCGCAGTAGAAATGTGCTCATTCAAGTTCTGTGCCAGGTGTGGGAAGCATGCTTGGAACTAGAGCCCCAGGCCTGCTTCTCTAGCACATACCGGTGACGTTTTGACCTACAAGTATCTCCTGCGTTGATTTCTTTCTGTGTGACGTCAGGTGAAGCACAGGCAGAGAAAAGAGTTGGGAAGTGTGCAGCTCACTGAACATCCATTGAAAGCAGCCCTGGGCCCCCAGCATCCCTCCTCAAGTGCCCCTGGGGTCCCTCTGGCTCTGAGAGTTGCCACTATCTTCATGAGAACAGCAGAGATTTGTTTGCCTGTTTCTGAACTTCATACAGGTGGATATATATACAGCGCATGCTCAGTGCATGCTCTGGTTCTTTTACTCGGTAACATGTCTGCAGTCTGTATTCAGAGAGTGCAGGTCAGTGTCCATCTATTGTGTCTGTCAGTGTTTTTTGTTTCCCCTGTTGTCGTCTTTCATTGTCTGACTGGATTACAGTTTATTTACCCATTTTCTTTAAGTACTTCTGGATCATTTCCAATATTCTTTTAATAAATTATGTTTTTGCTGAAAAAAGAAAGTGAAATGAAAACATTTCAGACAATCACACTGAAAGAGGTTAGCACCAGCATACTTAAGCAAAACGTAAGTCTCAAAGATCTATTTCAGATAGATGGAAAACTATCCCAGGCAGAAGGTCGGAAATGAAGGAAGAAACGAAAAACAAAGTGGCAAATATTTGAATAATTCTAAATGAACCTTGGCTATATAAAACAAAAATATCTTGTACAGAGTTAATATAAATGATAACACAGACACAAATTATCAGACGTGCTTTGTGTAGTCCCTGAAGAGGGTAAAACTTTTAAGCTCCATAAGAAAGCGAGTCTCTAGGGTAAAAAGCATTAGTGAACTGAAGTGGGTCAGCATTGTATAGTGACAAAAGATTCAATTTGCCAAGAGGATATAAATGTATATTCTGTGACCCAGCAATCCCATTCTTAGGTGCGTATACTCCAGAGAAACTCTTAGGACATATGTGTGAGTGTTCAGAGCTTTTTTTTCCCCCCAGTGTAGGGGCGGGGGATTTAATCAGGAAAGGAACCTTGGTGGAGGACTAGCCTAGGTGCTGGCATGTTCTCTTTCTTAGTGGGTAGTGAAGGCATGGATATTTATGTGCTAATGTTTGTGGTCATCAGACGCCTCTTTTCTGCACTGTTTTCTAACTATTTTATCTAATTCCCTTTGATGGCGTTGTTGATAGTGTTTTTTGGTGAACGGCTTATGATTCACTCTTAATTGGTTAAAAGGTTTTTAAAACCTCAAGTAAATATTTGAAAAAACAAATGTCCCCAGTGCTGAAGGCAACATAAGATCTTCCATCTGAGAAAACCCCAAAGGCCAGTGTACTATGTATATGGCCTGTTGAAAGCAGTGTTGACCGCTTTTCTCAAAATCACAGGTTAACTTCGAGGAATTTAAGGACGGTTTCATGGCTGTGTTGTCATCACAGGCTGGTCTTGCCTCCTCAGATGAAGACAGTGGGCCTTTGGAGTCAGGTAAGAGGCCTTTCTGGTCTTTTTTACATCTCTTTCCATCACTCTGTGTCTTCTAGAATATGATGTTGTACCTGAACAATGCAGCAGGTCTATGTTCCCCAGCTGCGTGGACTGGGACCATGGACTGCAGCACTTGGGTTTTTTTCTTCTTTGGCTTCCTTATTTGTGAAATGGTTCTGCAAGGGGAAAACTCTTGTATTTTCGTCTGCACTGCACAAAATCCTCTGAATACCCTGGCACTTCTGGTCACTAGATCTGTGTAGTTTCCCCCGCACCAGGCCATTGTGCAACACCAGCTGGGTGTCCTACAGTTCAACTCCATTCTGACGCCATCCCCCTGGACACAGCTTCAGACCCCACAGGCTAAGACAGCAATGCCTTCAGACAGCAATCTCAAGTCCAGCTTGTCTCCTTTGCTTCTGACCCACTGCTAAAGATCAGAGGCGCCCACGGCCTCCTCAGGTTCAATTAATTTGCTAGAGCAGCTCAAGGAAACCCATTAATGGATCAGCAGTTTATTGCAAAGGATGTAACTCAGGGTGAGAGGTGCATGGGCTGTGGGAAGAGGCTCAGAGCCCTCATACCCTCTCTGGGCCTCAGTCTTCTCTGGTCTCCCCATGTTCAGCAACCCAGAAGGTCTCTGAATGCTGTCCTTTTGGGGTTTATGGAGGTTTCGTTACAGAGTCATGACTGATCCAGTGATGGGGCATCAGTGATTGAATTCAACATCCAGCCTCTGAGCTCTCTAGATGTCAGGGGAAGGGCTGAAAGTTCCAATCTCTAATCACATCCTTGGTTTCCCTGGTAACCAGCCCTTGTCAAGGTGTGGTTCTCAAAGTCACCTGATCAGCATAAACTTGGGTGTGGTTGCTGTTATCACTTAGGAAATTGGAGGGTTTTAGAAGCTGTGCAAGGAATGGGAGGAAGACCAAATTCATGTTTATTCGAAGTCACAATCTCAGGAATGTCAAGTAATATGTAGTGCGGTCCTTACAGTGTAGGGTGTAGACAAGATAAAGTGGGTGTGGACAGGTGGAAGAATTTGATCATCCAAAGCGCAGTGCAGGTGTAAGGTGCTGGCCAGGCTGGGAGGCTGGTGGAGCAAGCAGGATGCCAGCAGCTGAGGCAGCCCTCCGCCTGTCTTCTATCTCAGACAATAGTGCTCTGTGCTCCTCCAACTTCTTAGACCCTGGTTTCCGGTAGGACCCGTAAAACAAGTGAAGAGGGGCTTTGATACTTGTCAGGAGGTGGAGGTAGAATTCTGGAGAGAGGCCCGCCTGGAGTTGTGGCCTGTGGGTCCACTGGGAAGGTGATGGCGGACGTGCTCCTTAGAAGATGGGCCAACTCCTTGGCTGGCAGCGCCTGCCATGCTCTGGCCGGATGACCCGTCGAGGCTGCATGTGAGGAGTGCTGGGAGGGAGAGTGCAGTGGCCAGCGGGTCCGTTCCTCCCTCACGGTCCGTTCCTCCCCTTGGTCAGGGGCCTTGGTCAGGAGCAGGTGCGTGACTGGGGCAGCGGGTGCCATTGGGAGGTTTGGGGCTTTGTACCTTTCATGTAGATTCCAGTGAGCCCCCCCCCAGCGCCCCCCACCCCTGAAATTCTGTGGCTGATCGTTCCCATTACTCAGGTGAGGTTTTCTAGTCTGGAGCTAGGCCCTTGGGGAAGCACTTGTGGCCTCCCCTGGGGCTGAAATCGGTTGGTGTCCCACAGCCTGCTGCTGGAGCCACGTAGGAGCTCTGACCTGGGGGAGAGGAGGCTGATGGGGCAGGAGTCTGATAAGGGGGCGGAGTCAGAACGGGGGTGGAGTCTGATAAGGGGGCGGAGTCTGCCCAGGGGAGGAGTCTGACAGGGTAGAGGAGCCTGACCGGGGAGGAGCCTGATACAGTGGTGGAGTCTGACCAGGGGGAGGAGCCTGACGGGGGAGTTGTCTGATAAGGGGGTTGGGCGTGACGGGGTCGGGGGTGTGCAGAGGGAGTCTGACTTGGGGAGTAGTCTGACCAGGGGTAGGAGCCAGCTTGTCAGCGGCCGCCCTGGGACCTCAAGGGTCCGGTCATTGGTTGCTTTGTCTCAGGTTTCTCTTCCCTGAGGTGGGAAGAAGGCCACTTGCCTTTCCCGACTTGGGGTGTGATCGTGTGACCCTGGGCATGAAGGTGCCTGAGAAAGGCCACGCCCGTGTCATCGCTCCCTTTTCTGTGCTGGAACTCCTGTGAGTCCTCAACTTGTGTCCTCTTCATGACTGGTGCTTTTCTCTGCCAACCCCCGTTTTGTTTTGTGTTGTTTTTCTCTTTCAATTTTCAGAGCTTTCCTCAATTACCCAGTCAGTGGGTGGGTCAGTCATAGGCCTGCCTGAGGTGGCTCGGCCAGGGCTGGTGCACAGGGGCGGCCCCTGTTGTGAGAGCCCAGTGAGCCCTGCCCCTGCCCTCCGGGGCTGTGTGCTTCCCATGCGGGCCACCCTCGCTGTCTCCCCCATGGGCTTCATCCCTGCCTCCCCGGCCAATCCACAGCATCCCTCTCTCCGACTTTCTAATCTGCCTGCTGGTCCTTCCCAGCGGCTCATGCCACGATTGGAAACATGTGCTTTGATTCTCCAGGAATGTGCATGGCACCCTGGGGCCAAATGGCTGGGGTTTTGAAGAACATTCTGCTTCTCAGTCGTTCTGCTCCTTCAGTGAAGGCCATCACAGAACACGTAACCAAAAAAGATTTTTTGTTTTTTGCTTGTTTAATCTTTTGGCCATGCCTCTCAGCATGCTGAGAGCATTCTGGTCCTATGAATAAATATGCACACACAGGAGACACAAGGCTCGGTTGACCTTGTGGTCTGCCGGACGTCTGGGCAGCGGCTGGGGACTGGCCGTGACCCCCAGAGCTTCCCACTGAGAGGCCACAGCTCTGTGCTCTGTGGGTGGTGAGACGCTGCCCCCTCCTGGCCTGATTTGCTGCTTGGACAGGTTCCTGGGGACCCTTTTCCCCCTGGTGGAGGGAGGAGGTGACACTTTCGGAGAACATTATTAACCGGTCCTTATGTGTGTGATTTCTGGGCGTCTCGTTGCTCTGAGGAAAGTGCTGAGCAGCGGAAACGATGAAGAAAGGGGTACCATATCAAGGGCAGGTGGGCCTCCAGACGCAGACCCGGGGTTCTCAGGAGGGGAGAGGCAGGAGCCCATTGAGGCCAAGGGCGCAGACGTGGTGCTGGGTCACGACCTCCAGTGAGGGTGAGTTGTTGAGCCCCAGGCGGGGGTCCGCATGCTTTCAGGCGCAGCTGGTTTCCCGAGTGTGTCCCCGCTGCCCACTCCCACCTGACATGGCCTTTCTCTTCCCGCTGCTCCCCGCTCAGAAACCAGCCACAGCCCGTGTGTAGACAGAAACCAGAGCAGGTGCGGAGCCTGCATGCAGGCCCCTGCTCCCTGCATGGGGTGCTCAAGCCTTCCATTTGCTCCCTGTCAGTGGGAACACCCCCTGTTCTCCAGCAGCCCCAGGAGTTCCGACATGGGGAGAGTGTACAGGGCCGGACCCTGCCCATGATAACCTCACAGGGTCCGGGAACGTGGTCATCCTGCCCTAGATGTCCTCTGTCACATGGAACTCAGCATCTTCTTCCCAAGACTCCTTCCTTGTCCTCAGTTTCTGTGCATTGCTGGCATCACTGTTTCTCCTGGAGGCCCGGTTGGACCCAGCATCCTCCTCTGATGCTCCCAAGGTCAGAGGCTGCGGGCCAGTTTCGGGTGAGGAGGAGAGAGACGAGGTGGTACTTGGTCCCTGGGACCATGACCCACCTGTGTGAAACGGTCTGTTTTCCTGGCCTGGCCTTGCTTCCTGGGACCCTTTGCCTTTCTCTCCAGCTGGCCCCTTCTGAGTGCTTCCCTTCGAACCCACGTTCTCTCCTGGTCACAGCCCAGGCCGCACCCCCACTCCCCAGTCTCTCTGGCCACTCAGATTCCTGCAGAGGCAGTGTCATTTCTTCTCTACTTGCGGAGTCCCCATTGCTCCGCAGATGTGGGCAGGTAAGAACGGAAGGAGGAAGTCCAGGGGTGTATTAGGGCTTGAGGGAGCCTCCTGAATCCCTAGCCGAAGTCTACACCTGCCGCTGCACCCGACTTTCGACCCATGTGGAGTCTGAGCCTTCCTGACTGTGCTGAGTTCCTTGCCTCTGTGTCCTGTCCAGGTGGGGTCCTGTAGTGGGGTGGGGTCAAGTGGGTGGGAAATGACCTTCTGGTCACTAGAGCACTTCGATTATTGTAGGGTTATTTCTTTGTGTAAAAAGTGCTCGGGTCTGGTGCACTGGGAAGACCCAGAGGAATCGGGTGGAGAGGGAGGTGGAAGAGGGGATCGGGATGGGGAATACATGTAAATCCATGGCTGAATCATGTCCATGTATGGCAAAAACCACTACCATGCTATAAAGTAATTAGCCTCCAACTAATAAAAATAAATGAAAAAAAATAAAGAACTAAATTTTTTAATTAGTTTTCTATCACATAGCAAAAGCATATTTTGCTTGGAAACACTGAAGCAACACCGAGCGTTTAGGATGGAAAGTCCTGTCTCCTAGCCTGGCTGTCTCAGCCCCAGGCCCACGTTGGCCCTTCCCTGTGTTCTTCTGGCGTTTTCTCTGTCTGTCCCCGAGAGCCACATGGCACCTCCGAATCTGCATCTTCGTAAGCACAAGTGGGCCCAGAGTCTGTTTTAAAGAGCCCCACACACCTCCCATTTTCTTTCCAGTTGCCTCCCGGGCTGTGCCCTCAAAGGCCATGAGCAGCTCTAAGTGGTCCGGCCGTCGGAGCCAGCCCGAGCCCTGTGGCGCTGCAGGTGGAGCCCCAGGTTTACCGGAGCAGCCGGTCACCCGCAGTGTGAGGAGCCAGCTCTGCCACTCCGCGTCCCTGGAAGGCGTGGAGGTGGGTGGACCCCCCCTGGGCACCTCCCCCAGTCACTGCTCACATGACATGGCACAGGAGGATGGGAGAGGGCATCTCATCGCTGGAAGAGGGGCTACTTGGGGACCTACATTCGGTGTTTAGGTGTCTCTGGATCTCCCTGTCTGCAGGGCAGTTCTGGCCACGGAACATCCTCCTTCAAAAACGGGGACCTCGGAGGATCCCCTCTTGACCACCACCCTCCCCTGGCCCTGCAGGAGGAGGGAAGGTTATTCGGCTGAGTACAGAAAAAGCAGGTGTGCCACAGCCACGGTCACCCGCGTCCAGCACTTGGACCAAGGCTCACCCTATACAACTTGGCCGGCTCGTGATGGATGCCTCCAGGGCCCTCACTGAGACTCCTTGAGCTGTCCACTGCGGGAGCCTTTGGGCCTTCGTGTCAGAAAGGACATCCACGGGGCAGATCCTCCCCCTACGGGTTAATTGTGGCTGACATCCTTCTCTTTCTGTTTTTCCAGCGTCTCAAGTCTGATGAAGAAGCCGACAGTGCGAAGGAGCCTCAGAATGAATTCTTTGAAGTCCAAGGTAAAGCCTGGCCTTGTGGTGAATGCCCCCTTTGGTCAGTGCTGGGCTGTCAGACAGCAGGCTGCCAGCGAAGGAGAATTTCCTGAGAGGTGCCCGGTGTGGGTGGTCTCTCTTGAGATTCCTGAGGTCAGACCCTTGGGCAGGGACTGCTGGCTAAGAGAGCAGCTAATTGGTTGGCTAGGGTCACAGTGATCCTCGTGACCAGCAGGCATGGGCCAGGGGACTCCTTCCTAATGTGCCGGGCCTGGGCCAGCAGTCTCCCCACTCACCAGAGGCCCTGACTGTGCCCCACGTGGAGGGCGAGATGCAGCTCTGGTCCTGGGAACCTGGCAGAGCTCCCGGAAGGCAGTCACAGGTGTGCTCAGCAACGCTGGGTGCACCAGCAGGTGGGTGTGCGGGCTCCTTAAGGATGCCTCTCACCAGAGTGAGTCACAGGGCAGAATGTGCAGGACCGCGGCTCCAGCGGGAGGCCAGAACTGACCTGGGGCTTCTCCTGAGTGAGAGGTCTGCACTGCTGCTGAGCACCGTCCAGACCGTGGTCCTCAGGGCCGAGGCTGTTGTTGGCTCAGCGCTGAGCGTGGGGACATCAGGCGAATGAACCACGTGTCTGTGCTACTGGATGAAGCAGATGGACCTCTCTGTGTCCAAAAATCACTTTCTAAAGTAACTGGACTCAGAGTAAATCTAGGGGACAAGAGGAAGGGCTCCGGGGAGGTTCTTCACTGAGTGATTTTGGGCTCTCTGCCCAGAAACAGGTTGGGTGCTTCTTTCCTTCCAGGTTAGAAGTGACACTCGTGCACAGACACTAACGTCAGACCTTACAGGACTTACTCACCTTCTCTGCCAGCGCTGAGAACACACCCTGGTTTCAGAATTGCTTTTCCCTTTTTTTGGTTCCTGCCTTTATTTATTTATTTATTTTTAAAATTAAAGTGTATTTATTTGGCTGTCAGATCTCAGCTGTAGCCTGCAGGATCTTCATACATCATTTGGGACCTTTCATCACAGTGCACAGGTTTCTCTCTAGTTGCAGGGCACAGGCTTAGTTGCTCCACAGCACGTGGAATCTGAATTCCCTGAGCAAGGATCGAACCTGAGTCCCCTGCATTGCAAAGTAGATTCTTAACCACGGGACCATCAGAGAAGTCCAAGTTTTTCCATTTTTACCTAGAACGTTCAGATGTTTTTAGCTGGAAGGGGTCTTGGAAGTGTCCTTCCACTTGTGTTTTCCTCAAGCTGATACACAGCGTCATTCATGAGCAAGGACGCCTAGCATTCCTGAGGAAAGAACTTTCTGATTATTGGTTGTGTTATCACAGTAAACGCCAAGATGACTCCGGCTCCAGACCACTGACCGAGAGGCGGGGTCTGGTCAGGTGCAGCGGACCCTGGTCCTGTGTCGGGCAGGGTGGTGCAGTCTGGGCGTGGAGGGAGCTCTGCTTTGAAGCCTTGCTTATCTAAAGAGAGCTCTTTGTGGGCACCCCAAGGTCTGTCATCTCCCAAAGGGTGTTTCTGTGGCCAAGCTTCAGAAACCTCAGTAAGCCACCTGGCTAACCTAGAAAGGCTATGAAACCTGGCCGTCTGTCACCTGGACTCGCTGCTGAGTCTGCATCTCAAAGACACTTATGGCTCCTGATGTGAGGTGGTATGGAAACAGCCCACCTTGGAGTGTTTTTGCTGGGAAGAAAAAAGAAAGAAAATAGATAACACTCAACCTCCATCCAAACTAGCTTTCGGTGCTAAGTTCCAGTTTACAGGAGATGTTAGGGATGGAGGTCCAGGAGGACAGAGACTGGGGGGCGGGTGGGAGGTGATCCAGCAACTCTGGGGGAGTAACCACACACACTGGGAAGATTCTGCATTGATGCTGAGTTGAAGAAACCAGCTGTCGGGAGGATTGGGAGAGAACTGGGACGTCGTTGTTGGGTTGTAGGGCCATCGTCACACTGGGGTCAGGAGTGCATACGAAACACTCAGGGGTGAGAACATGGCAGCTGGGATTTGCCTTCAAATACTTGGGCCAGGGACTTCTGCGGTGATTTATTGTTTAGGACTCTGCACTCCCATTGCAGAGGCCCCGGGTTCCCTCCCTTGTCTGAGAGCTAGAGCCCCCATGCTGTAACACCAACCTCAGAGTGGAGGGGGCCGCTGCTCCTCCTTGTTCTGGTTCCCAACAGCAAATGCGTGTCCCAGGGCCTTCCCTGGGGCGGGAAGCACAGCTTCCTGGCCTCACCTCAGCCTCACCAGTCAGCTTTCCGGCTGAGGGGTTTTTCTGCCCTTGTCTCCTGCCCTGAATCCTGAGGACATGAGCCCTCCACTCAGGCCCCCCCGCCTCTTCTGAAGCCCATCTTGGGTTTCTCTGCACAGACTGGGTTTCCCTCGGCTGGCGTGTGCCTTCCCAGGCCCACCTTCTGGGAGGACAGGCGAGAAGCCATTGCTTGTTCAGAGAGAGGTTACCTTGGGTGGCCCTGCATCTGCGTCCCCCCGCACGGCATCAGGCAGACGGCCCTGAGCCGTGTGCTCCGGTCGTCTCCGTGGAGCCTGCAGTCCCCGCAGGTCCTCCTGGCACCCTGTTCCCTGCTGCAGGAGTCAGAGGGAGGCCGTGCCCGCCGAGCACCAATGGTGAGGTCACAGAACGTGCGTGAGGAGGCCGCGGTCCTCATGGCGCTGGTGCCCGCGTGCAGGTCCTGGAGGAGAGTGTCGGCCAGACCACCCCGTCGTCCCTCGTGTCCCGAGTGCTCAGGCCCCTGCCTCTTCTGCAGCATGGATGATGGCAGCGGGTTCTCCTTCCCAGAGCAGATCATCTCCTTGTGGGCCCAGGAGGGCGTTCACAATGGCAGGGAGGTCCTGCAGGTGGCGGCCGGTCTTGCAGCTGCCCCAGCAGAGGCGTCTGGGCGGGGGAATTAGGGGGAGATACTGCCCATGAGGGAGGTTGGACAGAGAACCTCGCAGACACATGCCCCATGGAAAGAAGGCCCATCATCCTCGCTTTTTGCTTTATTTTTTGATCTCGGTATGTAGGACATCTTAACTTAGAAACATAATAAGTAAATAGCAGAGAAAGCCCGCAGCCTGAAACAAATCCCTTTGAGGATAGGTTTCAGTATCTCAGACTCACCCCGCAGTGCGTGTTGGCCTCCGAGCCGATCCTCGGCAGCCTTGGCCTGCTACCCCAGGAGCTGAGCTTCTGCCAGTAAGAGCCCCGCTGTGGGTGATGGGGCGTGGGGTGTGACTGGCCAGGCTGGCCTCCTCGCCCAGGGCGCGGGCAGCCAGCAGGATGAGAAAGGATGCTTCCAGCACGGTCACAAAGCACTACATAGCGATTGGGCCAAGAATGCATTCCGTTTTAATTGGGTTTGGCTCCAGTTGAGCAGGATATTCAGGCCATCCTTCTACTGAACCGGTTGGCATAGAGATTGTTATTGTGTTTTAATTGATGCTCTGAAACTACAGAAAAGGTTGGCAGTAATTCCGGTCTCAATCCTCAAGACTTTGCATCTCGTTAGGTACTGACAGATGAGACATGTGATGTCAGGCAACTCTGCAGAGGGGCCCAGAGGAAGACTGCTTTGGGAGGATGAGGAAGGGAGACAAGCTTGGTGCTTCTCCAGTGGGAGAAACAGGCACCCGGATAGCCAGCGGACTGAGCCTCAGGCAGGGCCTGGGGTGACCGGACAGAGACAGGCGTCGCTTCTGCTCTGGGCAACTCCCTGGCACTTAGTCAGGTGCCAGGCTACAGGTGGCAAGGCTGTGACCGGGCAGGATAATGGGTGGCCAGCCTTCTCCCCTTCATGCGTCCAGTCCCAGGTTGGGTGCTGGGGATCCCTGGGTCCGAGGCCCAGCTGCAGGCAAGACGGAGCGAGGATAATTTCCCACCTCTTCTAAGGCCGTCTGGAGAAGTGAACAGTGCCCGCCCCGGGCTCAAACCTCCTGGTTCAGAAACCTGATAGAAACCCCATTGCAGGCCAGTTGGCTTCTTGCTGTATGTACTTCTGTAAAAGAGACTCAATAACTGCAGAAACCATCCTGGTAGGTGGAGGGTCAGGCTTCCCAGGTGGCCCTAGTGGTAAAGAACCCACTTGCCAATGCAAGAGGCGTGAGAAATGCGAGTTCGATCCCTGTGTCAGGAAGATCCTCTGGAGGAGGGCATGACAGCCCACTCTAGTATTCCTGCCTGGAGAATCCAATGGACAGAGGAGCCCGGGGGTCTCAGTCCATAGGATTGCGTAGAATCGGACAGGATTGCGTAGAATCGGACACGACTGCAGTGACTTGGCACGCACGCACAGGAGGTGGGTGAGAGCCCAGCGCCAGCCACTGCTCAGCACTCTTAGGCCAGCTGAGTTTGTTCCTTCAGACCAGCTCACTAGGCCCAGAGCAGTGTCCCCAGTGATCCCTCCCTCCTTCCTGCAGGGCGCAGGTGGAGCAGATGGCCAGGGAGCGAGATAAGGCGAGACAAGACCTGGAGAAAGCTGAGCAGAGGAACCTGGAATTTGTGAAAGAGATGGATGACCTCCATTCTGCCCTGGAGCATCTCGCGGAGGAGAAGGTCAGGTAGGTCTTGCCGGGGTCCTGGCCCAGGGTGGATGGTGCACACAGGCTGCTGCCAGCTGAGGCCCTGCTGTCTCACCTGAGCCCACAGCAGGAAGCCCGCAGACTAGGCATCACCCATGCAGTGGGCTGAGTGGACTCCCGCAGAGTCAGCCCGGCTGGTGGCGGGCAGCCTGATTGCACACGCCCTTCCTCTGCAGCCAGTGCTGCCCTCCCAACGTGCCCACAAGATAATGGTGACTGATTTCAGGCCATCAGTCAGGGAGCTGAGAATGGATTTGCGTTGGTCTCAGCCTGGTTGACCTGATTTTCCCGACCACCCCGAAGGGACTCGGTGAAGTTCTTTCTGCATCGGAGAACCGGAGACTCGCTATCTCCATCCAAGAATCTGGTTGGGGGACACAAGGCCTCGAGGGCCATGTAGGTGTTTGAGTTTTGCTCCATCATTAACACAGTATAGGCAGTACACTTTTAGAAATAGTGTTTGCAGTTGTGTTAGGTTACTTTAACAGAAAAGTATTAAGGGATACATGTTCATTGTAGAAAACTTAGAAAATACACACACAAGGAAAAATATAAACAAACATTTCACGTCCACAGATGTTATCACCCCTAACACTTGTCCTGAGTCCCTCGTTTCTTCCTGTCCACGTGGTTGCTTTCAGAGAGGTCTCGTTGCTGTGATGTTGCATATGTTTTCTGAGCACCTGTCATGTGGCTCTGGCATATGTTACTGCACCTTTCCCCTTTCAAGAGGGAAGTAATATGATCAAGTTTGTAAAACTCGCCCCAAGATGTGCAGGCTATTAACGCTCATCAAACTGTTCCCCTGAGTGACAGCTGCCCTTGCGCCCCAAAGCTCTGCGGTGAGTCTGAGGGAGGCCGAGCCAATCATTTCTGGTTCGGACCACGATCAACTGATTGTGGACCCAGCTAGGCTCTGCCAAAAGAAGAGTTTCCACTCATCTTCAGCCTAGATATACTGGGTTTGAGAATCCTGTTAAGCAACTGTTTTAGTGATGTTGTTGTTCAGTCGGTCATGTCCGAGTCTTTCTGACCCCATGGACTACAGCACACAAGGCTTCCCTGTTCTCTACCATCTCCTGGAGTTTGGTCAAACTCATGTCGATTGAGTCAGTGATGCCATCCAACCATCTTGCCCTCTGTCATCCCCTTCTCCTCCTGCCTTCCGTCTTTCCCAGCATCAGGGTCTTTTCCAGTGAGTTGGCTCTTTGCATCAGGTGGCCAAAGTGTTGGAGCTTCAGCTTCAGCATCAGTCCTTCCAATGAATATTCAGGACTGATTTCCTTTAGGATGGACTGGTTGCATCTCCTTGCTGTCCATGGGACTCTCAAGCATCTTCTCCAACAGCACAGTTCAAAAGCATCAATTCTTTGGCACTCAGCTTTCTTTATGGTCCGGCTCTCGCATCCTTGCGTGACTAGTGGAAAAACCATAGCTTTGACTAGATGGACCTTTGTCAGCAAAGTGATGTCTCTGCTTCTAATATGCTGTCTAGTTTGGTCATAGCTTTTCTTACAAGGATCAAGTATCATTTAATTTCATGGCTGCATTCACCATCTGCAGTGATTTTTGGAGCCCAAGAAAATAAAGTCTGTCACTGTTTCCATTGTTGCCCTGTCTGTTTGTCATGAAGTGATGCGACTGGATGCCATGGTATTAGTTTTCTGAATGTTGAGTTTTAAGCCAGCTTTTTCACTGTTCTCTTTCACTTTCATCAAGAGGTTCTTTAGATCCTCTTTGCTTTCTGCCATAAAGGTGGTGTCATCCGCATATCTGAGGTTATTGATATTTTCCCCGGCCATCTTGAGTCCATCTTGTGCTTCATCCAGCCTGGCATTTGACATGATATACTCTTGATATAAGTTAAAGAAGCAGGGTGACATTATACAGTGTTGACATACTCCTTTCCCAATTGCAAACCAGTCTGTTGTTTCATATCTAGTTCTCTCTTTTGCTTCTTGAAACCTGCATACAGGTTTCACAGGAGGCAGGTAAGCTGGCTTGGTATTCCCATCTGTCTAAGAACTTTGCACAGTTTGTTGTGGTCTCCACAGTCAGAGGGTTTAGTATAGTCAATGAAGCAGAAGTATATGTTGTTTGTGGAATTCTCTAGCTTTTTCTGTGACCCAGTGGATGTTGGCAATTTGATCTCTGGTTCCTCTACCTTTTCTAAATCCAGCTTGTACATCTGGAAGTTCTCGGTTGGCATACTGTTGAAGCCTAGCTTGAATGATTTTGAGCATTACTTTGCTAGCATGTGAAATGGAGTTTTGTGGTAGTTCGAACATTCGTTGGGATTGAAACACAGGGAAATAAAATCTGTCAGTATTTCCATTTTTTCTCCTTCCATTTGCCATGAAGTGATGGGACTCGATGCTGTGATCTTAGTTTTTTGAACGTTGAGTTTCAAGCCAACTTTTCACTCTCCTCCTTGACCATCATCAAGAGGCTCTTTAGTTCCCCTTTGCTTTCTACCGTTAGAGTGGTAACATCTGTATATCTGAGGTTGCTGGTATATCGCCCGGCATTTTGGATGAAATACTCTACGTATAAGTTAGATATGCAAGGTGGCAAAATACAGCCTTGATGTAGTCCTTTCCCAGTTTTGAACTAGCCTGTTGTTCCATATCCGGTTCTGTTGCTTCTTGACCCACATACAGGTTTTTCAGGAGGCAGGTGAGGTGCTCTGATATTCCCATCTCTTGAAAAATTTTCCAGTTTCTTGTGATCCACATAGTCAAAGACTTTTAACGTAGTCAATGAAGCAGAAGTAGATGTTTTTCTGGAATTCTCTTGCTTTTTCGATGATTGAGTGGATGTTGGTAGTTTGATCTCTAGGTCCTCTGCCTTTTCTAAATCCAGTTTGGACATCTGGAAGTTCTTGGTTTATGTACTGTTGAAGCCTAGCTTGAAGGATTTTGAGCATTACCTTGCTAACATGTGGAATATGTGCAACTGTGCAATAGTGTGAACATTCTTTGGCATTGCCCTCCTTTGGGATTAAAATGAAAAATGACCTCTTCCAGTCCTGTGGCCATTGCTGAGTTTTCCAAATTTGCTGGCATATTGAGTGCAGCACTTTAACAGCATCATCTTTTAGGATTTTAAATAGCTCAGCTCCACTAGCTTTCGTGATAAACTAAGATTTGGCACTGTTTTCCCTGCTGATTGGACTGGTTGTTGCAAAAGATCACTGCAGCGTCTGAGGGGAAGGGCCCCCGCCCTGTCTTCTGTCTGCCTTGGGATTCGCTGTGTGCTGGTTTTCCAAGGCTTGTGGTGGAGGCTGGCTTCTCTGCACCTTCAGTCACCAGGGGCCCTGATGCTGCCTTTATTTACTGGTGCAGTTTTTGATGACGTGGAGAAGGTTGAATGGCCAAGGGGTGCCAGAGACCCACCCAGAGGTCACCTGCTAGCTCGCCCCATGGGCCGAGGGACCCGCTGGCTCCCTTGTCTGTGTGAGGTCACCTCCGCCAGCCCCGATGGGGGCAGCTCATGAGGCCTCCGCTGCCCCACAACACTGCAGGTCACCTGTCTGTCAGGTGGGAACAACCAAGTTCCCAATGCCAAGGCCGAGTGCGCTGACGGGAGACCCCGGGGAGGGAGAGGCGCAGGTGGCGCCCCCGGGGAGCCTGATGCACCGTGAGCCGTGTGCCTTGCGGGCGCCTGGAGCAGGGCTACACGGGGAGGCTGATCCTCCTGTGGTCCGAGGTGGAGGTGGAACGCTCGAGTTCTGGGAGCCAGCCAAGTGGCAGAGGGCCGGGCTGGAGGAAGACCTGCGGCACCTGCAGGCTGAGGAGACCGGCCTCCATGAGAAGCTGACCCTGACCCTGAAGGTAGGGGGTTCAGGGTGCTGCGGGGTCCCTCCTCAGGGCCCCCCAGCTGAAAAGATGGAGGCCACATTGCCCGAAGGTGCCTTCTTCACACCCACCCCTTCCTGGGCCAGGACTGAACCCTCCCCGTGGCCCTGGGAGCTTGACACTAAAGAACGTTTTCTGCAGCCACAGAGAGAGCCCATTGCTCAGCCGCAGCGGAAGCGTCCTGGCTTCTCCAGGAGAGTGCAGCCCTCCTCTGCAGCTGTGTGGGCTGGCAGGATGGGGGCCGCGCCTGCCTTCTGATTGTTTCCTGTGTCTGTGGAAACCACCTTCCAGGTTTTCCAGTGATCACGTTAAAAAAGGTAAAAAGAAGTAGGTGACATTAATTTTAATAACATTTTATTTACTCCATTACTTTCACAGTGTCATCATTTCAACATGTAATCAATATAATCACATTTTAAGTGGGAGATTTTGCATCCCTCTTTGGGAACCTGGTCTTTAAGATCATTGTAGCGTATATGCTGCACACCTTGATCCAGACTGACCACGTCAGAGATGCTCGGTGGCCTGTGTGGGGTCACTGTGCGGCGGGGCGCCGGGGCGCACACACCCGCCGCCCCACGGGCCTCCCTGCAGCTCTCGCGTCCTGGCCTTGCCCTTTCCCCCGGGACAGAGGTGCTCGCTCTGGGGAGATTGCGTGTTTGCTCAGCAGTTTCTGAAGGAGGTTCAGTGACCCTAGTAAACATGCGCTTCCTCTAAGATCTGCAGGGCCTGTCCCTTCTCCCACGTGGCCTAGAGCCGTCGGTTAGATGCTCCTCCTCCCAGGGCGGGTGTGGACACAGGCCAGGCACTGGCCCTCAGGGAGTTCAGAAAGAACTGACAAGAGCTGCCTGCAGAGGAAACTCAGATTAAAAAATCAGAGAGGAGAGGAGGGACTGCCCTGGTGGCCCAGTGGTTAAGACTGCACTCCCGATGCAGGGGACACGGGTGTGATCTCTGGTTGGAGAACTAGGATCCTGCAGACTGCATGGCGCAGCCCCCAAAAAAGGAAAATCAGAGGGGGATGTGGGGCCTTGAGGCTGCACGTGGTGTTGGCTGCTTTGGCCTCCCTCAGAGGCAGGGTCCCGGGGGAAGGAGCCAGCTGGAAGTGGCATCGCATGTGGCGTCCTCCAGGTCGGGTGACCACGGCCCACCCGAGGCGGGGGGAGGAGCACGTGGACCGACCGTCACGGGCGCACGTGGTGCTCGGGTCGAGGGACCACCTGGGAGAGCGGACTGGGAACGCCGCCCTTCCTGGTCCTATACAGGACGGGTACCAAGTGGGCTTGTTGAGTTACATTGCGTTCTTTGGGTGGATAAACGATGTTTGTTACAGACGCGACCCTACCTCTTTTATTTTTCCCTCTGTGCTATGCAGCTTGCAGGATCTTAGTTCCCTAACCAGGGAGCAAACCCGCATCCCCTGCAGGGAAAGCACTCAGTCCTAACCGCTGCACCGCCAGGAAGGTCCCAGAGACCCTTCCTGTTAAGCCTCATGTCCCCCCAAACCTCCCCTACCCCTTACGAGCATACTCCCCCAACCTCTTGTAGTTTCAGGTGTTCAAAGGTCTCTGTGTTTTCTCCATTTCTCATTTTCACTGCAGTTTTTTCCCCCTGAGTCCCTTCTGTGTATCTGGTGATGGAAGGTGGTGCCAGGCATTAGAAGTTGGGAAATGACTCCTGCTTCTTGTTGCTCCCGGAGCAGTTCGGGTCTAGTGTCGGTGCCCCGTCCTGGAAATTAGGACCTGCCCTGCTGGGGCCTGAACTGTTCCCCGGGTGCCGGCCCCGCGCCCCGCTCCTGGGCCTGGTGGCCGCAGTGGCTGGAGGAAGTGTCTGGCTCTGCCCACAGGACCTGCAGGACCGCAACGACAAGCTGCAGGCTTCAGTGTGGGAGCAGGCCAGCAGCCACACGCCCTCTCTGCCGTCTGTCTCGGGCACTTCCTGTGGACAGGCACAGGAGCCCAGTGCTGTCCTAGTGCGCCACCCAGGCCCCAGGCCCGGCGGGCTGTGCTGGTCCTCTCTGCTTCTCCTGACTCACGGCACGCCTTGGCTTGTTGGCCCCACAGCTAACGTCTCGGTTCCAGTCTGAGTGGTGTCTGGATCATTGGACCGGGTTTCCTGGTCACCTGCCACGTGCTGTCACAGCTGGGTCTGCAGCCGGGACTGAGACAGGTGTTTGCAGCTTTCAGCCCCAGGGGGCTGGGCAGAGAAGGCTCCATTCTCTGACATCTGTACCCCTTGTTACAGGCCTGTTCAGCTCTTATGTTTCAGTGAAGGTAAGAAGATGCAGAATGGGCCAGCTGGAAACACAGAGAACCAAGGTGCTGAATTCGCTAGTCAATGGCTCTTTTAGGAGCTAAGAAAGCTTTGTTTTTCTGTAGCTTATCTTTTGGGAAATGCAAGCCAGAGCAAGTTAACACTGGGTACAGGGAAGGAGCTGGCCCCTGTGTCCCCATCCAGGGAAGGAAAGTGTGGCTGGGGGTCATTGCAAGACCAGGCTCTGTCGGGTGACCAACTCCTGGAATTCCCACTCTTCTTTCTTTTAAAAATTTGTTATACAGAATCAAGTTGGAAAATCTTTCTGAAGAAATCACGCTCTTGAAAAATGAAGTGGGGAAGATCTGACAAGAGCTTGAAGCTTCAGGAAGGACAGAGGCTGCACAGAGGTAAGGGCCAGCTCAGTGGTCCCACCCCAACCACCCATCCCGGACGCGGTTTGCTCATCGTAGAAGAAGCTCAGAGGGCATTGCTGTAGAAAGTGGTAAGTGTTCACAGATAACCCACATTCCAGGAACAGTCAGCAGAGACCTGTGCTGCCCTCCAACCAGCCTTGATGGGCACGGGAGGGCTCAGGCGTCCTACAGAAATACTGCACAGCGTGCTCCAGGGCCGGAGGAGGCATCCTGCATTCCTGTAGGGCAAGAGGGCCTCTCACAGCCTTCCTGGGCCAGTGGACTCGGTTTGTTCTGGTCCTGATAGTGGTTTCAGCTGTGCTTCTGTCCAAGCCTCATTCCTGGTCTGTGGATTTCAGTGTATCGGAGTCAGGGGTCCAGGGCAGGGGCCTGAGCACTGAGGCAGGAGCTGTGTGTATTGTGGAGGGACACCCGTCAGTGGATTTCAGCTTTCACCATCAGCGCCTCATCTGAGAAGGGTTTGGCTTTTTTTTTTTTTTTTTTTTTTTTAATAAAATTCCAGTGAGCTCAGCTCTAAACTGCTGAGAATGTGGTATTGATTTCATAAAAGTGCCTGAGGATTAAAGTGTGGAATCCAGAGTGGATTGTCCAGTTTCCCCCAGTGGTCATGTTTTGTGAAACTTTAGTATAGTGTCTGTGTTAGTTTGCTAGGGCTGCGATAGCAAACCACCACAGACTGAGGGGCTTATACAACAGAAATTTATTTCCTCACAGTTCTCGGAGTTACAAGTTCAAGGTCAGGGCAGGGCTGGTTTCTTCTGAGGCCCCTCTGGTTTGTATACAACTGTCCTCTCCCGTTCATCCTTCAGGTGTGTCTGTGTCGTCATCTCTTATTAGGGCACCATCATACTGGATTCATACGACCTCGTTTTGCCTTAATCAGCTCTTTCAAGTCCCCATCTCCAACTGCAGTCCCTCTGTACAGTACTCCAGTACAGTCTTGGAGGTTTGGGCTTCAGCATGTGAATTGGGGTGTGAGGGGCGCAAATCAGCCCTTAATGAGCATCACAGCTAAGCTATTGACATTGATGCACTCCGTAGGTCTTAACTTCCCCAGTTTTGGAGGGGGGGTGTTCTTTTTCTTGGGGGAGTGTTTCATCGCCCCACGGCTCGTGGCATCTCAGTTCGCCAACCAGGGATGGAACCCCAGTGTCCTGCCTCGGAAGGCAGATTCTTAACCACTGGACCACCCAGAAAGGCCACATGCTTCCACAGCTTTACTTCTGTACTCATGTGGGTGTCAGGTCTACACGGTTTTATTCCCTGTGCAGGTTCATGTCTCCACAAGGTCCTTCATATTGTTTATTCATAACTACATCTGCCATCTGTCTTCCTGCCCACGTACCCCAGCCTCAACACCTGAAAACCACTAACTGTCCTTCATTTCCAAAATTGTGTCATTTCACAAGTGACACAAAAGGAATCATACAGAATGAGATCTTTGGGATTGCCTTTCCTCACATAGCATGATTCCCTGCCGTGTGTCCACAGTTTCTTTCTTCCTGTCGCAGGATGGCATTCCAAGGCGTTAATGTCCCACAGCTTGTCTTCAGTTCAGTTCAGTCGCTCAGTCGTGTCTGACTCTTTGCAACCCTGTGGACTGCAGCACGTCAGGCTTCCCTGTCCATCATCAGCTCCCAGAGCTTGTTCAAACTCATGTCCATTGAGTCGGTGATGCCATCCAACCATCTCATCCTCTGTCATCCCCTCCTGCTGCCTTCAATCTTTCCCAGCATCAGGGTCTTTTCCAATGAGTCAATTCTTCGCATCAGGCAGCCAAACTGTTGGAGCTTCAGCTTCAGCATCAGTCCCTCCAATGAACACCCAGGACTGATCTCCTTTGGGATGGACTGGTTGGATCTCCTTGCAGTCCTAGGGTCTCTCAAGAGTCTTCTCCAACACCACAGTTCAAAAGCATCAATTCTTCAGCGCTCAACTCTCTTTATGGTACAACTCTCACATCCATCATGACCACTGGAAAAACCATAGCTTTGACTAGACGGACCTTTGTACACTTTCTAATATGCTGTCTAGGTTGGCCTAGATACATGGATATATAGGCCAGTATAGCTTTCCTTCCAAGGAGCAAGAGTCTTTTAATTTCATGGCTGCAGTCAGCATCTGCAGTGATTTTGGAGCCCAAGAAAATAAAGTCTGTCACTGTTTGCATTGTTTCCCCATCTATTTGCCCTGAAGTGATGGGACTGAATGCCATGATCTTAGTTTTTTGAATGTTGAGTTTTAAGCCAACTTTTTCACTCTCCTCTTTCTCTTTCATCAGGAGGCTCTTCAGTTCCTCTTTGCTTTCTGCCATAAGGGTGGTGTCCTCTGCATATCTGAGGTTATTAATATTTTTCCCGTCAGTCTTGATTCCAGCTTGTGATTCATCCAGCCCAGCATTTCACGTGATGTACTCTGCATATAAGTTAAATAATCAGGGTGACAGTATACAACCTTGACGTACTCCTTTCCCAATTTAGAACCAAGTTGTCTTAATGCTCCCCTTTGAAAGGATGGCTGGGCTGATTCCAGTTTTGGGCTGTCACAGAAGCTGCAATGAACATTCCTAGGCAGGTGTTTGTGTGGATGTAGGTTTTCATTTCACAGGATAAATGCCCAGGAGAGCAGTTGCTGATTGGCACCACAGTTGCATGTCTAATTTTATATGAAATTGCCCAGCTGTTATCCAGAGCGGCTACTAACAGTTTATGTTCCCGCCAGCAGTGTATGCTAGGTTCAGTTGCCCCACATCCCTGTCCACACTGGGTGTTGTCACTGTTATTTTAGCCACTCCAGTAGGTGAGTGACCCTGAGTCAGAAGAGCTAGAGCAGCCCTAGTTGGTTACCCCCTTCCCCTTGCTGATTCCGGCCTGGTAGAGAAGGAGGTTTCCCTTGAGGGCAGAGAGCAGAACGCTCTGTGTCTTCAGAACAGTCGCCGTCCTAGTCTGCTCAGACTCCGTACAGAATGTCACAAGCAGGCGGCTTAAACTACAGGAGTTTGTTTCCCAGGGTTCTCAAGGCCAAGATCAAGGCGGGGCTGGCTTGGTTCCCATGAGGCTCTTCCACGCTTGTGGGCAGCCCCCTTTCACTGTGTCTCCTTATAAAGTCACTGTCCCGTTGGGTTAGGACCCCACCTTGTGAGCACATTTAACCATAATGACCTGTTAGCAGCCTTGTCTCCAGACATCGGTGACTTTGTGGACCCGGTTCTACCCACAGCAGCCGCTCTGTTTAGGCCTCCAGCCTTTGACTCCTGGTGAGCTGTGACGCTCTTCGCCTATTTTTCTTTCCGGTTTCCAGAGCATTGGTTTGCCCTGTGACTTCAGTTCTCTGATGGATCTCAGAAGAGTTGTTGACTCTCAGTGACTCCGCTTTTTCTTTGTTCTTGTTGGGAGGGTGGGAGTCACGACTTTCAAGCTCTTTCCAGGCCAGGGCGGAAATGGTGTTTTGTTTCTCACGTGGGTTTCTGCACGTTCACTGTCAGGACATAGAAGCATAGTAGATTTTCACCTGCCGACCTGTGTCCTTGCTGACTTCCCACTCACTCTGGGAGTGCTTTTGTCGCCTCTGGTTTCTCAGACATCTGCTGTACCCTGGAGAGAGCTGCAGTTCCCATCTGCGTCTTCCCACCGCTGCCTGCCTGTCCCTGAGCCTGGCTGATAAGGTGGGAACACCCGCCCTGGGGCGACAGTGATGCCCCCGCCTAGCTGTGCATGAACCCTGCTCCGAGGCTCAGAGGGCTTCAGACCCTCAGCCTCCAGAGAAATTGCTAGGGAAAAGCTAGGGTTTTTCTTTATCAGTGTGGGGGTTAGTTGATATTAGTGCTAGATCGGTGCTGGAACGGCCTTGCTAGGCATGATCTATCCCTCTTCCTCCCCAGGCAAACAGTCTAATTTGCAGGCTGAAATCACAGTAGACAGAAGATAGATACATGGATCCATAGAAAAATGGAGAAAATTGGTTGAAGTATCTGAGGTTCATTTAGGGGCAGAGCCAGAGTAGTCATTCAAAACGCTCTTTGTCTTATCCGCATATGACTATGATCTCTCTTCTCAAAGCTGAGGGCCCAGACATGGCCCTTGGGTTCTACCCTCCTACAGATGTAGTTTCTTTAATAAGCATCTGAACGCTAGCATCCCAGCTCCCTTTAGACAGATCTCTTGTGCTCTGACAGCTTCAGAAAGTAACTAGGGAGCAAATGTGGACACAGCGGCCCAAGGACCGCTTTTAGCTGCCGGCTGCACTTGCCTCGATCACGGAGACATGATTCTCCCATCCCTCAGCCTCATTCACGGGCTGAAAACAGCCCCCACCCCCACCCAGGGCCCATCCATGTCCGTGATAAAGAATCCTCTCTCTCCGCCCCACACACACCCAGGTTCACACCTGGGCCAATTTCACTGCCTTTCAGGTTGGCCGTTGCCTGTCCTGCGGGATCAGAAATGATAGGTTTATACTACACTGTGAGTCTGGATCAGAATGTGCTGTTGAGCCAATGTGTGTTCCCTGCTTCTTCCCAGCCTCCGCCACTACCTGGGAAGAGAAAAAGCTCGTTGCTCTTTCCTGGGAGCCAGGCTGAGGCAGGCTGAACATGTGCTCCAGCTGTTCTCCCCACCCGGGATACGTTTAATCAGAGCGCAGTGTCAGCCACACAGACTCAGGGCAGGAGTCCCCTCCCCGCCGGGAAGTGACCACAGCCCGTGACCGCATGCACGCCAACCCGCCCCTCCCATCTGTGGGGACAGATGAGGGTCTTGCGCTCTTTTTCCCTCCAGTGAGGATCCAGCTCGTGGCCTCACCACGTGACGTTTGTACCCTGGTAACAGCACTGGCAGCTTTCTCTGAACCTTACCATCTGGCACCCGGGACTGGAAGTGCTGAGGGCTCTCCCCCTTCACCTGTAGGCGAGCCGTTTGATTTTGATTTCGGCTCCTCTCCACTCCGGTGGCAGAGAGGAGAACAGTTCCACAGAGTGAGGGAGCAGAATCTAGGCTGCGGCGAGGAGGAGAGCGTGGGGCTGGGCAGCTCCTTCAGGGTCTTCGTTTGTGGGTTGAGCACCGTTCAGGCTGCAGGTGAAGGGGCCAGCATGGTTGAGGGAGAGGTTTTGTTTTGTTTAATTTAATTTTAACTGAAGGATAATTGCTTTACAGTATTGTGCTGGCTTCTGCCAAACATCAGCATGAATCAGTCACAGGACAGAGGGGGTTTTTGTTTTTAAAGATGGCAGCCATCCTGGTCAAAGCTTCTTGGTCCCTGCTTTTCCTCCTATCAGACGCTGTTTCCCCAAGTAGGCTAGCTTCCCTGTTAACTCAGTTGGTAAAGAATCCACCTGCAATGCAGGAGACTCCGGTTCGATTCCTGGGTCAGGAAGATCTACTGGAGAAGGGATCGGCTACCCACTCCAGTGTTCCTGGGATTGCTTGGTGCTCAGCTGGTAAAGAATCTGCCTGCACTGCGAAAGACCTGGGTTCTATCTCTGGGTTGGAAAGGTCCCCTGGAGAAGGGAAAGGCTACCCATTCCAATATTCTGGCCTAGAGAATTCCATGGCGTGTACAGTCCATGCCTTAGCAAAGAGTCAGACACGACTGAGCGACTATCACTTTCACTTTTCATGCTTTTTATAAATGGCCTTTATTGTGTTGAGGATATTTCTATTTTACTGTATTTTTTTAAAATCATGAATGGGTTGTGAATTTGGTCAAGTGTTTTTTCAGCATAGTCTTACTTTTACTTCTTACTTGAATGTTGGTAGATTTGCTCTCTGAATCCATTTGGTCCTAAGCTTTTAGCTTTGGGGAAGTTTTTTTTTTTTTAATTAATATTTGAATCTCTTTATTTCTTATTGGAGTGTTGAGTTTTTCTACTTTTTCTTGTTTTAGTCTTGACAGATTGTATGTTTTTCAGAATTTATCTATGTTTTCCAGTTTGCAATTGTTCATCAATAATAATGGTCCCTTATGATTATGCTTCTTTACTTCTAAGGTATCTGTTGTAATGTCGCTTTCCTTTCTGTTTCTTTCAGTTTCCTCTCTTTCCTTCTTACCTTAGTTAAGGGTTTATTGATATTGTTTGTTTCTTTCAAAAAATGCATTTCCAGTTCTTGCACATGCACACTGGGCATTCTGGCACACGGGCAATGTGTTTAGAGGCGTCACTTAGCGACGATCATTCTGGGATGCAAGATTCCAAACCGTTGAGCTTCCCAGCTGGGAGGCTGTGGCGGGACGGCTCTGGCTTACCTCTAGTGCTCGTGTTGGGTTTAGGGGACCGCGAAGAGCCGAGGGGGAGTTGAGGTGTGTTTGGAGCCTGTAGGCTCTGCGATGAAGAAGCTTTTTGGCTTCAGGAGTAAGAAGGGCGTGTCACCCTTTGGCTCCTCCATCAGCCTGGGGAGAGACAGAGGTCATCATAAAACCAGCTTCCAGCCCTGGTACCACATCCGAGACAAGGACCTCCGAAAGATTCACAAAGCTGCCAGCGTAGGCAACGTAGCTAAAGTGCAGCAGGTCCTGTTGCTTGGAGAGAATGCCTTGAACGAGAAGGACAAGAGGAACAGGTAAGCGGGGAGGAAGGGCCTGGCAGGGGTCCCTCCTGTGAGTTTCCCCTCCAAAGCTCACAGACACCTTTGTTGGATCCAGCGCCCCACAGACTTGATAGGCTGCAAAAGCCTTAGTTACTTTCGGACCTGCTAATAATTCCCCTCATAGGGCACTTTACTGGTCGTTTTAAAGTTATTTAACTGAACGTCAGTAATCACAGAACTGAAATAAAACATGAATAGCATCTTTTTTTCCTTCTTCCTCTTCCTCCTCTTCATTTGTTGTTATGCATGCATTAACATGATCTCCTCTTGAGTAAGAGCTCTCAAGTTCTATAGCCCTCAAGAAATCTTCTGGAACTCCCTAGCTCTCACATTGTTTTTCTCTTGTGATTTATGAAAACTCTTCTTCCCATTGATCATCCATTGTGGATATTGGCAGTGGACAGATTTTTGATGTTGTCGGCATCTTATTTTTAATGTACACATTTTTATACCATAATGTTACATATTACAGAAAACTGCATAGTGAGAAAATAATCTCCATGGCAGGTCAACTTCTGGATTAAAAATTCTTCAGATACAATGCAATATCTGTTTTATATCAGTGTACACTTCTGTGTATATGTTCCTTGCTGAAGGACCTTAGAAGACAGCTTTGAAGTAGGAAGCTGGCTGTGTCCTTGAAGAGGAGGACATTTTCCTAGGGTATATGGTCTTTCCATGTTTAAACTAAAGAAACAGATCGTGGTTTTAAAGATTTGGGGTTAGACATGCTGTCTTTAATTGTTGTGATGAAATTAAAAGTTTTGTGTAGGAGGCAAAGATTTGCCCTTTTAGATATCAAAATTTGCTGGATGACATTTTCTATCAGAAAAGATAAATTATGTGTAGATGGTGTAGAAATAACCTGGTAACTATTTAGATAAAAGTAACTAGATTTTTTTATCTCACCAAAAAGTTTCAAATGGAGTATGGATCAAAAATTTTAAACACAGAGTGAGAAAAGTACCAGAAGACAACTGAAATTCCTATTTATACATTTTTTGCATACTGACAAAGACCTTCTTTTTTTTCTAGTTCTACTGGTTATTAACCTTAATATTTTTTTAATTAGATGGTAATTGCTTTCCAATGTTGTGTTGGTTTCTGCTGTACAACATCATAAATCGGTTGGGAATATACATATATCCCACCCCAAGGACCTTTCTAAGAGTGATTTCAAAGGCAAGAATTGTGGAGTTTCCTGGGTTTCGGCACCAAAAAAGAAAAAGAAGAAAACCAGAAATCTGAAAGTTGATTTAGCAAACCCCCCAAATTTAAAAATGTCTGTAGAGCAAGCTGTCTGTAGGGAAGTCGGATGAGCAGACAGGGCTTGTCTTTCTGGCATTCGTAGGAATGTGGCACAGATAAAAATAATTTGTCACTTTCAATTTAACTTAGAATTTTTTGTGAGGAATGGTATCCCGTGACAACTTTCAGCCTTTTCAGAAGTCAAGGGAATCTTGGGAATTTCCTGGCCGTCCAGTGGTTAAGACTCACTGCTCTGGGCCCAGGGTTCGATCTCTGGTGAGGGAACTAAAATCATGCAAGCTACAAGGATATATTGTCCAACATGGGAAATATGGTTAATATTTTATAGTCACTTTAAATGCGGTGTAACTGTTCACAGTTGGGGATCACTGTGTTGTGCACCTGTATTATATAATAATATATAACATGCATCATCTCTAAAGAAACTTAGACGAAAACCCCTCATGGTGATTAGACAACCGGAAAGACGAGAAATGAACAAACAAAAATGCTACAATTTACGGTTGTAATGTCTGTGAATTATAAATTATATTCCAATGTCAGAGACGTTAAAATGTGAGAAAATGAGCATATTAGAATCATTGAAGTACAGTGTTGTCTCTAATCCTCTAAACATATCTGCAAAGGAGGCGTACTGTCCTTTGACTTCATTCAGATGTTGTCCTTGTAAGATAGTAGTAGTAGTAGTAAGTATGATAATATAATCTAACAATTACTAGCTGTTATCTGTGCCAGGAACAGTTCTAAACCCTGTGCATGGGTCTCATTTAAGCATCGCAGTGCTGTCCTGTGAGATAACCACTCCTCTCTCTCCATTTTGTTGGTGAGGAAATTGAGGTACAGAGAGGGTGAGCGACAGCTAATAAGTGACAAAGTCAAATTTAAACTCCAGTTGAGCTGAATCTCAAGGTCTCGCGCATTCTATTCAAGTAGCCTGTTCTTTCATTACTGTGTAAGAGGAGCTAAACCCACTCCAGTGTTCTCGCCTGGAGAATCCCAGGGACGGCGGAGCCTGGTGGGCTGCCGTCTATGGGGTCGCACAGAACTGGACCCGACTGAAGCGACTTAGCAGCAGTAGCGGCAACAAGAGGAGCTAAACAAATAATATCCTGCTCTTTCTCCAGAAGAAAGTGAAATATTTGTTCTAGAGGGATACGAGTACTATGCTGTTGAGTGTTTTCAATCACACCAAGAGTTGTTTGTTCTGAAACAGTTACACTACATTTTCCTAAGAACTTGTCTTGCTTTCGTAGGACTGCGCTCCACTTGGCCTGTGCCAATGGCCATCCCGCGGTGGTGGCCCTCCTCCTGGAGAGAAGATGCCTGCTTGACCTCCGTGACAGTGAAAACAGGACCGCGCTGATGAAGGTACGGGGCAGCGAGCCGTGTCCACATGAGACGGGTGTGATTTAACCACTGAGACTAACAATGAGTTGATCTCGTTGAAATAGAGGGAACTGGTGAACTTGTGGGCTATTTCCTTTGAATTCCTAGAACTCACACTCTTGTTTCTTGGCACAACGCTGACAGGCCGTAGAATGCCAAGAGGAGGAGTGCGCGACTCTCCTGCTGGAGCACGGCGCCGACCCGAACCTCACGGATGCCAATGGCAACACCGCGCTCCACCACGCTGTCTTTTGCCAGAATATATCACTCGCAGCAAAGCTGCTTTCCTATGACGCCAATATAGAAGCCAGGAACGAGGTATAGCTCAACTAACTTTATTGACAACATATTGGCAAAGCATTTTTCTAAACTGTAGTGTTTTTTTGATAACAGGATGTAAATAGGTAGACTGAGTAGTGTCCAGCAGGCCCTGTTACCATGGAAACAACTCCAAAGCCAAGTCAGGGGTTGGGCGGAACATGTCAGAGCCCACAGAAAGGGCAACGCTGTCTCTCTCAGCCACCTTCTACCCCAGAAGGAAGATTTTCCCACTAGAAAGTGCTCAGGAATGGGTGGTAGGCTCAAGTCCTACAAAGAATGAAGGCCTGGGGAGAGTGAAGTGACGTGGTGGGTGGCTGCTTCCAGGGGCTCAGGGAATGGGCACAGCTGCTGGGGGAGGGATGGGGGTAGGAGGAAGGAGAACCAGTGCCCAGCAGGGGGAGCTGGGGGGTGCAAGTGGGCCAGGGAGGCAGCAGGCCTGGAGCCCTGAGCCCTCCAGGACCCCTGTTCTGAGATCCGGTGAAGTGGGTCAGGTCACGTTTGACACCAGCCAGGGCGTTCACTTGTGCTGGTGACCACTTGGTTCGCCAGGTGCACACCTCGGGTCTCCCACACTCAGCCCTGGGGGGCTGCTCGGCGGGGCTGCAGCTGAGTGTGGGGAGCTGGTGGTGGTGAAGCTGCCCCTCCTGCTCTTTCTCCTGTGGCTACAGCCCCGCCAGGAGCTGCAGAGAGAGCTCCCCACTCTCACAGCTGGGTGCAGTTTCCCTTGTTTGGAAGCTCCAGCCTTCCCTGAGTGAAAATATTTTGAAAGCACTTGATTGTCTAAGATGTCACTTTAAATCACGATATTGCTCAAGAAGCATTAGAGGGCAAAGGGTTCTTTTTTGTGTTTATGGCAGATATCTGTGATAACACAGCAATTGTTAAAGGTAAAACTTTTTCCAAGTATTTTTCCCTTACTGAAAAAAAAATTTTTTTCTAATTAGTCTAAAATAACACAGTAATGCAAAATTTGCCTAGGAGAAGTAGACTTTGTCTTAAAACTCAAACAAGCATTTGACAACATAATAGAAATGTTGCTGTTGTTAACACATTCCAATTTTATGAAGAAATGATTTATATAAAAATGATTTCTCTCTCATTGCCCAAGGCTTCAGAGGCTAAAAGGAAAGGAAAAGGAGCGAGCAGCTGAAAAACACAGATCAGGCTGGAATTTTGGCAGTTGGGGAAATGCCAAGAAGAGGGTTTTTTTTTTTTTTTTTTAAATGTGTATTTGGCTGTGCTAGGTCTTAGTTTCAGCATGCAGGGTCTAGTTCCCTGACCGGGGATCGAACCCAGACCCCCTACACTGTGAGCGCTGAGACCCAGCCATTGAACCACCACAGAAGTCCTGAGGTTTTGGTTTTGTTGTTTTCCCCCTTCAGTTTATATATTTTGGTAAGGTGCCTTTCAATTTCAGGTATAATAGTTGTTATTTTGAGAAAGAGATTGAATGAGTTGGAGACTTGCCTAGGTATCAGTTTTAGGAAGACTCTGCAGAAATCAGATCAGCAGTGAAAAGGTGGTGATTAAGTGGGAAAGAAGAGAGAAGAACAAATATTGAACAGAAATATTATCCTATTCTGGCAGAAACAGCCAGTTAGATAAGAGTCTAGACTCTGCTTTCAATCTAGAAGGTCTTGATGGAAAGGAAGGGGTTTATAAACAGTGAGATCAGGTTGCCTTTTGTGTTTATTAGTCCCTGTTCTACCATTATTTACCCAGGAAAATTTAATTCTGTTTTGATGACTCTTGCCTCTTACACTTTTCTTTTCTCTTCAAATCCTCAAGTAAGAGAAGGGATTGGCCATGTGGGTTAGAGATGAGACTGGAATGTTTGCTGGGCTAATTCTCAGCTAGATTGTACTGGTGAAAACCACAATCCGTTGGGAAAGTTTATAAAAAAATTTACAAACCTAGGCTGTTCCCTGAAGATTTTGATGGAATAAATCGAGAAAGGCCTGGACTTGTGTATTTAGAAATATTTCCTTGAGATTCTGATAGGATCCTTGGTGAAGAACTATGGAGTGATTAAGTATAATTTCTAGTGCACCTATCTCAAAAACAAGTAATCTATAGAAGAGTTGGAGTTTGGCCAATGCTAGCTACTTCCATCAGCTCCCTCCTTTGCAGCAATATTAGCCTGACTTTTTCCTCTGCCTCTGTGATTGAGAAGTTAAAAGGAACATTTTTGGCAATATCTATTGGCTTGAGTGATATAACTCCTTTTTCTTCCAACCACTAATTATTCAGTGACACTCCAAGAGTCTTTAGAGATTTGCTCATGGCCAAGTCACTTCATCTGTAGAGTCTGACCCTTTAAGAATTTTATACCTTCTGTTACCAACCAGGTCATTAGGTCAACAGATGTTTGTTACCAGCAGGGTTTTTCTGACTGCGGTAACAGTAATTCATGAGCCTTCTTTTGGTGTCAGCAGGACAGACTCTTGCAGTGTGTCTGTTAGATTTGCTGAGCCCTGGCATAAGCGAGAGGACAGCTTTAAACATCAAAACCCATGAAGTTAGTCCAGATGGGGATTGTTTGAATCATTTAGTTTCAGCAGTCTTAGGAACTCACTAACCATTTGGTTAATAATCTGGGAGAATTCTAGAAAGAGATTGTAGTTTTAACAAGCAGTGGAAACATTCTTCAAGTGGGAATTTTGAGTCTTGTTTTTTAAATTTATTTTAATAAAAGTATGAGTCAATAGCAATTTTTATTACATATTGAGACCCACTTTTCTTGTGAAACACATGATACTCAAGAAAGGAAAGCTTTCACATACAAATATTTGCTTTATACCCACCTGTTTGGAAACAGCAAAATGTAAAAGCACAAATGGGCTACAGACCAAATGTGGTCCTTGGTTATGTTTAGCTTACCTACCTCCACAAGCTGAGTCAACATTTAAAATTTAGCAAACTCATGCTGATGTCTGCATTTCAGGCTTCTCAGAGACCCAAATCTGGTCCCCCTTGAGCCCATTCTACTGTTTGGTCTGCATGTGGAGGCCTCCCCTTCTGTATGGGGCGTGTGTTTGCGGGTTTGCCAGCCTCACCTGGCTTTTTCACTTAGGTCACCAGGTTTCCCCCTCCATAAGCATTTGAGTTTCCAATTCTTGATTTATAGTTTATTTTGATAACTATTTCGAAGTTTTAAAGACAGTCTAATTAATCTATAATTGATTCCATATTTTAAAAGAATCTCTTAAGGGTGGGATTGAATTTTTCAAATTAGAATTTTTAAGTTGGTTGTGGCGGTTTCACCCTGAATGAGTCTCCCAGACACACAGGATTATGAGAGAGAGCGTGGGGAGAGTTCACGGAAGAGCAACTCCCCGAGAAAATGCTGAGTGCATATTTATTGGTAACTTACCTTGAAATCCTTCACTAAGAGCCGTAAATCAAGACAGAGACCAGAACTCTGGGATTAAGGAAGCTTCTCCCTGGAGGTCTGGAGGTCATCACATGAGAGCCGTCAAGAAAGGTCTTTGAAGATAAGCGGTGTTGTTCTGCATGAAACCGCATCTAGCTAATGCTGACCTGTCAGTTTAACTTAAGGGCGGGGGAAGGAACAAGCAAAGGAGAATGAATAAGATTAAATTTCAAGAGACTTTGCTGAGAAAGCCGAGAAACATGGTGCCCACAGTTGGTTTTTGTGGAAGAAAAGAAAACAACCTTTCTCTTTGCATGTTCATGTAGAGGATAACATTCCCATTGGAATGTCTGTAAACCTCATGAGGTTACTCTTGGCCATCCTTGGATAGGTTATGCATGCTACAGATAAGATGATGTATTCCTGCCTCAGCATTGTTCCTAAAATATGCAGCTATGAAATCAAGTAGCTAATTGATTCTCTCTGGAGGAGTGTTGAGACTAGTAATAGAGCAAGTAAATACTGCAATATTCCTGATAGATACTATGATAGAAGCAAAGATCCTTGGAACCAGTAAATGTTGAAAGTGAGTTTTAGAGAATGACTCTGTGGTTCATCTTTGGAAGAGGGAGAGGAGGAGCATTTTATTCTTTCCCTTTTCAAAAGACGTATTTGGCTGCACTGGGTCTAGTTGTGGCAGGTGGGATCTTGAGTTTCGGCACTTGGGCTCTAGTTCCCTGACCAGGGATGGAACCTGGACCCCCTGCTTGGGAGCTCAAATCTTAGCCCCTGGGCCCCCAGGGAAGGCCAGGAGGAGGAGCATCTTGAAGAGATAGAAGGTGCGCCGGGGGAAGAGGAGGAGGGGCTCCCGTTTATTTGCTTTCTGAATTATATGTTTAAGTTCAGAGAATCTATTGCATGATTTTCAGTTCAGTTTAGAAATAGGTTAACTGGGTACATTCGAAATGGTTTTTCCTGTTTTACAGGATGACCTCACACCACTATTATTGGCCATAAGTGAAAGGAAACAGCAAATGGTGGAATTTTTAGTAAAGAAAGAAGCAAATGTACACGCGGTTGATAAGATGAAAAGGTACAGTTGTTCTTTTTCTTTTTAAAAACCTTAGTGCTGTTCTTGGGTGCTAACATCAAGATAAAGATTAAATTAATAAGGTTTCATTTCTGATCAACACTTCATCAGTTGGGTAGAAAACCAATTATTCTGACTGGGAGTCGTGAAAAACTATATAGCAGAGATATATAGCAGGATTCATATTCCTTTATAATACTGAGTGATGTCATATGCAACCTGTTCTTTTTTCTGGTTGATCTTGTAGGAGCTGAGGGATTTCATACTAGTTTCATTAGCTTTATACAATATGGATTCTGCTTTTTAGTTTACCTTATGACAGTATCGAATTTCTTAATTCTTTTATAATGATTGTTTAACCTCTACTTCGTGTATATTTTTCCTTAAAAGATGCATACTAAACATAAAGGACTTGATTTTGTCTTTTGGGTGACTCTTTGCTTTCAATTACTTTCTTTGAAAAATACTGATGTTATTAGATTGCAGAAGAGTCCTTCACAGTTTAGTGACTAAACAACAAGAAAAAGTGGTTAGTAATCACTGTCACCAGATACTGTGGGCTCATCAGTTTTTATCCCTTTTTATTTCTAGTACATTTCGATGTTTTCATTTTAAGTGAAGGTAGAAGGAAGAATGATAGGTTTAATTGGATAAACAGTTGCTTCAACAAAGATAAGTCAGAGGTGGATGATACAGATGAAAATGATGGGCTTTAGATTCAGACTGGGTTCAGCTCCTAGCTTTCCTCCCTATTAGGGTTATGACCTTGGGCACATTACTTATCATCAGCAAATAAGTTTCCTGATACAAAAGGGCAAATAGTAATGCGCCCTTCAAAGGTGGCTGTGCGTATACATAGTATTTCATTTAGTGAAGAGCACATGCTTGTCCACATCATTAAGTGCCACGGTTTTTTTATTTGGAAATTTTTATTTCCATTATTGTTAATATTTTTGTTTTAAGCCAACAAATAGCCTTTGCTTAACCCACCCTCTAGCTGATTTTGAAGCATAATATATCAGACTAAGGAGGAAATGGGGGATTCGTTCCTTAAATAGTCACCTGCCTCAGATAAGTGACCTCAGCACAGTTTCTTGTCCATCAAGGACTTTGATATTATTTTTGAAAAGCATTTATTTATTTGACTGCGTGGGGTCTTAGTCGTGGGAACTCTCAGTTGCAGCATGTGGGATGAAGTTCCCTGTCCAGGGATGGAACCTGGGCCCCCTGCCTTGGGAGCCTGGAGTCACAGCCCCTGGTCCACCAGGAAAGTCCCCATCAGGGACTTCTGAAATACTAAGTGCCGCTATGTGCCATCACAGTGGGACAGGAGGCTGCTTTTCCGTCGCTTCGTTTTAGCCTTGGAGGTCATTTACAAGGATGTACACTTGAGCGTGTAAATGGTCAGTTCTTCACGGGAGGGCAAGATGTTACCTTGGTAAAGCACATCAAACGAGCTGTTTCTGTGAGTTCACTCAGCTTCCTGAGGGTGACGTCGTCTCTCTGTTGTTGTAGAACCGCCCTCATCCTTGCTGTCAGTTACGAGTCTATGAGTGTCGTCAGCCTTCTCCTGCAGCGAGGTGCTGACGTCTTTTCTCAAGATGTCTTTGGACGGACTGCAGAAGAATATGCTGCTCTGAGTGGTTTTAATATGTAAGTGTCCACATTAAAATGCCCGTGATCACTAAACTGCCGCCAAAAAGAATTTTCACTGTCACTTGTTACATGACCAGTGAGAGTTTTCTGTTCGGTGCAGGCAGCTTCTATCCTGTGGGGCACCTTTCCTTAGGTCATAGGTTCCCTGTCATCCTTCCCAGAGTAGTGGGTGTCAGCTTGCCTGAGATTCCATAGTTACATGGAGGGTTGGCCCCCTCATGGGATCTGTTTCCTGCAATAATGAAAATCTTCCAAAGGATTTATCTGCCTCAACCGTAAACGTTTTCTGAGTCTGTCTCACCAGGAACCCATTCACCAGAACTCCTTAAATCTCAAGTAAGTTAGTTCAGAGAGGAATTCAGAGAGGTAAGCCCTGCCTGGGACTTGCCAGTATCCACTGTAAGAGTAGGGTTATGTCTTCCACGTGCATCAGAGATGAACATGGAGATTAAGCATCATTGTCAGAAAGATCTGCTGGTTGAGAGTTTGAGCAGGTAGAGAAGGGAGAGTAGTGGTCCAGGCCAGGTCTTGATTGTGATTAGTTTTCTGTGCTTGGTGTGATTAGCTGCAATAATGGGGGATAATTATGTTACCTAATGTAGTGAGTTCATATTTTATAAATAAATGTAGGTACAAATTATATAAGAGCTGAGATTCCCTAAATCACAAAGCACAGAGAACACTAATCACCATAATTAATAACAGTTTCCTGAGACCCTTGAATGCTAAACATATAAGAAAACACACATTGGTTTTACTTGGAATTCCAAAGTAGTTCCAACAATAACGTTCAAGAGCAAATTATTCCATTCTTTGACTGTTTCTGCAAGCATTTTGGGGATATATTATCTCATTACCTCCTCTTAATCCCCTTGTGAAATAAGGCAGTAAGATCCCAGTTGTGTAGAGGATGACTTTGAACTCAAGAGAAGCAATTCTCTCGGAACAAAGAGCAGTTGGTTACAGAGCTAGGATTTGCGAGTTGGAAAGAGTTTTCATATGCCAAGCTCAATCTAGTTAATCTGCTGAGCTCTATTGCCCTCAGTTCATGACTACTTCATCTTCCTTTTCTTTCTCCTTTAAATACATGCTAAATAAAACTTGGTGGAACTTAGAAACTTGAAATGTATGGGACAATTGTAGTTTTGATATTATCGCTGACATTGTCTGAAATAATCTAAGAATTTAACATAGTTGGTAGCTTTTTTTCCTATTAGTGTTAAAATATTATTTATCACATTTTTAACACATAGCATTTGCCAACTGATCTCTGAATATAAAGAAAAGAGGCCTAAAACTCCTCCCGAAAAGAGCAACCCAGGTACGTCATCTGATAATAATGAATTACTCTTGGTGATTCTACCATAGATAAAGTAGGAGTGAGGAAATTTCAATAATCAAAGAACTATGATAAAATTAGTGTAAATTGCATGTGTGTTGTTAAATGAATTTCTTAATAGTCTAGTCTTCAGAATTGTTAAAGAAGTTAATTGTAGGTAATTTAACATCAGAGACAGTATTGTCTGAAAAGCATTCCATGTGTTTAATTACAGCCCCTAAAATCCTGTATTAGATTTTTATGTACATTACAAAAAATGTTTAAGTTAGTATGATATATATTTCATCTGTAATCCTATTATAGCAAATTGACTTCTTATAAAAGTGGAGCTTTAATTTTTACAAATAGTTTGCATTTAGTGAATGAGTAGTTATTACTTACTGTGTAGTGATTGGTCTCATTAAAAAAGTTACCATCGTTTAAACTGGGAACCTCAACAGTCCCTTCCTGGTAGGATAAGAAGTGATAAACAAGAAGAGCTGCAGTGCTGAACCAGTGTGCAGCACACCAGGAAGAGATTACTTTCGGAAGATACCTTCCAATAGTACAGCTCAGAAAAGCGATGCCTAGTTGAGAAGCACCGGTTATTTTGCCTATTGTGTCAACAAGGTCTCTATTACCAATTTTATTCCTCACAGATCCAAAAAGAGTGAGATAGGTTGACTTCATTAGAACCAGATGTTTTCTTCTGTGTGTTGGATACTTGTCATGATAGTATAGTTTTGTAAGAACACCATGTTCTGTTGCCATTATTTAAAAGATGATCATAATAGATTTTCAAATAGATCAACTTGGGACTCCGCAGATTCTAATAAAAGAACCAACACACTTCACATGAGCAAAAACACCACCATGTCCCCTCGATGTGGCATCTAGCACATTGTACAAGCTGTCTGAGAACACCTTGAAACCTAGTTCACCTCTGTCTAATCAAAGGGGGCTTCCCAGGGGGCTCAGCAGTAAGGAATCCGCCTGCCAATGCCAGAGGTACGGGTTCCAGCCCTGGATCGGGAAGAGCTCCTGGAGAAGGAAATGGCAACCCACTCCAGTATTCTTGCCTGGGGAGTCCCATGGACAGAAGAGCCTGGTGAGCTACAGTCCATCGGGTCACAGAGAGGCAGACACGACTCAGTGGCTAAACAGCAAAAACATCCACCAAAGAACTTCTCTAGGTTGGTTTTACACGTTAGAGGAGATACAGAGATGACACAGAGTCTTGGTCTTCAGTATGCTCAGAATAGAATAGAGTTGTCCCTGGTTAATTGCTACAGTTTTTGAAACAGACTTTTCAAAGAAGACATTCTTGTTTATTTGTTTATTTGTTCACCAAAGAGATAACTTTCCAGTGTCTTTTGTGTCCTAAGCCTTGTTCTGATGTCACAGGGTGCAGACATGTAAAAGTCACTGCCCCTGCCCTCCAGGCTCGATGTTGCAGCGCTCCCCTCCCCGTGGAGTCACTGCACGTGAGTCATCCCTCCAGCATCAGATCATGGCGATACGCGTGAAACGTTGTCCAACAGCACCAGAGTCCATAGCTTCCTCTCTGCTTCCCTCCCTCCCCTTGTTCATCAGCTTAGGGTCTGATGACGAATGCCTTCCAAGCTGAAAAAGCATGATTTCTGCCAACCTTTGCCATATAATGGGGAGGACTGATGTAATGATAGCCCTCAGTAGAACACAGCACTGTTTGGACCATCCTGCTCTAGGTGGTCCAGATACTCTTGAACAATGGAAGGTGACAGTCTCAAGAGATTATCCTTTTCACATTTATTAGTATGTACACATAGATATTTAAAACATTAAAAATGCTCAGCCTCCGTGTACCCTGCAGCATGCTCACCACTACAAGTCCAGTCCCCATCCTCACCACCCAGTTGACCCCCTTTACCCATTTACCCTCCCCCACCTCCCTGTCAAGAGATTATCCTTGCTAAACCTGGAATCACTACATCTTTCATACTTCTCTTGCATTTGGCAAGAGGGCCAGGAAGACTTTGTTTCCTATGTTTTACCACGCTCTGAAGTTCGGCACCTGTAGACCACGCTTCCTTGTGATAGGGCATTTTCATCCTGAACTGAAGAGCCGGAGAATTTGTGTTATGTCCCAGCAAGACACCTGCAGGCTCTGTTCACTGCTCCAGGGGATGGAAGTCCAGAAATCCTGTGCTGTTCAAGTGTGCTATTGTCAGTTTATAGTACTGATTCTATTAACGGTGTAGTATCATTTTCTGTCAGTCTCCTAGAGGTTGGTTAGCATTATGGTCCTTGTATCAGCAGTTCTTTCTTTTTCTGTTCTGCCTTTGATGACCATGAAGGAGAGGAGTGGTTCTCAGGCATTAATGGCCCATGAGTATAGTACAATCACTGTTCCCTCTAGTGTGGTCTCCAGGTGTGGTTCCAAAGGAATACTTTTAAACAAAACATCAGTCTTGAGGTTTTAATAGTCTGTATTTTTCTTTTGTTGATTTAAAATGTGTCTTCCTTTTTTCTTCACTAGTGGATACGAGTTCTGAAGAAGACTCTTTAAGCAGGTAGGATTTGACGGATTTTTAAACTTGTATGTGTCACTAGGAGAACACACAGAGAAGAGAAGCTACTGTTTGCTGAGCGTCCTGCTCTGGGTCAGAGACTGCATCATGTGCGCAACGTCTGTGACCTCATGGAGTCACCAGAGCAGCGTCGTAAATCACTGTGTCCTGCTTTACTTAATCAGGCAACTGTGGTTCGGGGAGGTTGATGAATTGACCCATGATTCCAAGGTTAAAATGAGTTGACCTGTGATTTGACAGCTGGCCTGCCTGACTCCAGCATCCACTCTCGTGTCCCTCAGCAGAAATTGAGAAGTACCCGGGTAGCATATAAGTGAAACATATAAATTAGTTCTTTGACTTGTGTCCATTTTCAGTTTTAGACATTGCGGGGGACTCCTGTATCCCCTTTACAGTAAAGGGAGGAATGGGGCCTTCTCCATAAGTGATTCCCCTGCTGAAGGACCAAGACTGCCACTTTTGATGGACACAGATTAGTCTCTGAACCAGGGACAGACAATGGAGAAGGAACAGCATATCCTTCTGCTTTAAGTCATCAGGTTTATTCCACTTTGGGCAAACAAAAGTTATTTCAGTCCATCAATTAGATTTTCAGTTCAGCTATTAGGACTTGGTGAAAACATATTATTTTCAGGCTCTCCCAATATATTGGCTGTCAGTCTTTGTTAATGGAAACTAAGAATGAGTCTTCCCTAGATATGTCATAGGTTGGGAGAGATGGAAGCAGAAATAGGTAACTAACATCTCTTTTGGAGACTTCTCTAGGGGTGCAGTGGTTAAGATGGTTAATAAGACTTCTTCCAATGCCGGTGGTGTGCTTTCAATCTCCAGTCAGAGGAACTGAGATCCCACATGCCTTGGGATCAAAGAGCCAAAACATAAGACAGAAGCAACATGGCAACAAAGTCAATAAAGACTGTAAAAATGGTCCGCATCAAAATATCTTAAAAAAATTGCTTGAAAACAGAGGCCAAATTTTAATTATGTCAAGAAACTTCGTTTACTGCATAGATAGCCAAACTTTCATTTGCTTTTTTTCCCTTCATTTAAAGAAATGAACTCACTCATTTTTGTTGTATGTTTATGCTCTAAAGGTTTTCCAACAAACCTGGTGCTGACTCATGGCCTCCGTCAGATGATGAAGTCTTAGATTTTGAGACCAAGGTACAGTGCACTCCTGTGAAATCAGTTTCCGTACTCTGAATTTAGCTTCATGTAGTATTTACTCTTAACTTCAGCAATGGTGTCCCTCTCACTGTTTTATGTTTATAATGGAACGTTCTTCAGAGCAAACTACTTTATAGAAATATGACTGGTTGGTTTTTTTTTCTCATTTTTAACTTTGGTGAATAATGAAGGTGGGGTGAAGAAAACAATGGGCTGGAAAATAGAGTGACAGGAAAATTGTATTGGAAAAGCTTTCCCACAATGAAGGAACTATGAATTTTGGTCAAGGATAAAGACTCTTACTGTGAATTTTAAACCATAAGGACATGACTTTTGCAATACTCACAGTGCAATACTCAAGACAGTCAAGAATCTGCCTACAATGGTGGAGACCTGGGTTCGATCCCTGGGTTGGGAATATCCCCTGGAGAACAGCTACCCACTCCAGTATTCTGGCTTGGAGAATTCCATGGACCGTAGAGTCCATGGAGTTGCAAAGATTCTGACACGACTGATCGACTTTCACTTCATAGAAGCAGAGACTTTTAATAACCGCGAGATAAAACTTGGAACTCGGGAGTTTTTTTCTATTGTATTTTTAAAAAGACCTACCCCGTGTCCTGTGTCAGCGTCTAAACCTTCAGATTTCAGACCTTTTGTGTTATTGTGATTTAAGTGTTCATCTTAGAGCCCCGTGTCAGTGTAAGCTAGTGGGGTTCAGGAAACAGTTGTGCATCTCCTGGAGCATGTAGCATAGGTCTCGAGTGTAAGAACCGTGTTAATAGTTATTGAATGTGAATAAATGAAGAGACAAACGGTATCCTATGTAATGTGACAGGTAATGTAGTTCAGTTGTGTTATGTTGAGGAAGGGGGTCCTGCATAACAAGGAAATAAATAAGAAATATGTGAAAAGTGAAAGGTTACAGTATTTTTTTCAGTGTCCACTGGTTGTGAGATGAGAAATTTAGGTGAAAATTTTTGACCTTTTTTGCCCCATCTTGTGTTCCATTAAATGTTTCTTTTCAAGCCATACATTCTCCCCAGAATTTTGATTACCAGTTCTTTTTCCCAGTGAATAGTTAGGAATATTTCTTAATCAATTTTTCTCTCTCTCAACGAATACTTTACAACATTCAGGTAGTGATAGATGACCATGTGTGACTAATCAAATGACACTTTTTATAGTGGCAAAATTGAACTCTAATACGGTAGTATTTATAAACAAAAAGTTTTGGAGTAATACAGATTGCTATATTAGAGATATATTATGAACAAAAGCCTCTGTCTTAAGTATATGTTTTATAGACAACATATGTTGATATTTTCATAAAATTTGCAGAATATAGATGCGTAATTTATATATTAATAAAAGCATACAAAACAGAAGCTTTGTTCATAGTATATCCTTAAGAATACTGATGTATTACTGATCTATTGTATATACATTTTAAAAGTACATGTTTTTCCACAAGCCTTATTATGCTTATTTTATTCCCTTAAGTTTGTACTTGACTAGGAATGTCTCTCTCTGGTTTCTTTTCCTCCCCCACCTTTTTTGCTGCTTTTTTTTTTTTTACTGTTAACCTAATTTTTCCTTGCAGAATACTTTCCTTCAGTGTCTATTCTTTAAGTCCATCTCTCTCTGCCTCTGTTGTGAACATTTTTGATCGTGGCTTTCTGTTTAGTGTGTTTGTGGCTTTCATTCACGATCATTTCCCTACAGGTTTACTCTTGCTCTTTCTCCCTGTTTCTTCGAAGGAGCCGAATTGAAACAATCATTTGCCTTTAGCTGTTCAACAAACAGAAGGAGCTTATCCTGTTTGTACTTGTAACCTATCTAAATAAGGTTCTACTTACAGTCTAAACTTTCATATTTCCCTTCCCAAGGGATAATTCATACATGTAGAAATCATGCAAGCAAATTTCAGAATATAGCGATTAATTTAAATGTCTTGGTTCTTCAGTAGTGCTCTAAACTCCCAGGGATATTTTTTTTTTTTTCTAGAACATTTTGGTAGAGAAAATAATCTGGTGGGTGTCGTAGTATTTGTAGAGCAGTCAATTGGGGTAAGGAGAGGAACATCTGGGGTTTCTGATGTCATCTGTCATAATGCTTACCCCATGAGAAGGTTCAGTTGAGTCGCTCAGTCGTATCTGACTCTTTGCGACCCCATGAATCGCAGCACGCCAGGCCTCCCTGTCCATCACCAACTCCTGGAGTTTACTCAGATTCACGTCCATCGAGTCAGTGATGCCATCCAACCATCTCATCTTCTGTCGTCCCCTTCTCCTCCTGCCCCCAATCCTTCCCAGCATCAGGGTCTTTTCCAGTGAGTCAAGGCTTCGCATGAGGTGGCCAAAGTATTGGAGTTTCAGCTTCAGCATCAGTCCTTCCAATGAAAACCCAGAGCTGATCTCCTTCAGGATGGGCTGGTTGGATCTCCTTGCAGTCCAAGGGACTCTCAAGAGTCTTCTCCAACATCACAGTTCAAAAGCATCAATTTTTCGGTGCTCAGCTTTCTTCACAGTCCACCTCTCACATCCATACATGATCACTGGAAAAAGCATAGCCTTGACTTAGATGGACCTTTGTTGGTAAAGTAGTGTCTCTGCTTTTATATATGCTATCTAGGTGGGTCATAACTTTCCTTCCAAGGAGTAAGCGTCTTTTCATTTCATGGCTGCAGTCAGCATCTGCAGTGATTTTGGAGACCAGAAAAATAAAGTCTGACACTGCTCCCACTGTTTCCCCGTCTATTTCCCATGAAGTGATGGGACCAGATGCCATGATCTTCATTTTCTGAATTTTTGCACTCTCCTCTTTGACTTTCATCAAGAGGCTTTTTAGTTCCTCTTCACTTTCTGTAAGAAGGGTGGTGTCATCTGCATATCTGAGGTTATTGATATTTCTTCCAGCAATCTTGAGTCCAGCTTGTGCTTCTTCCAGCCCAGCATTTCTCATGATATACTCTGCATTTAAGTTCAATAAGCAGGGTGACGGTGTACAGTCTTGATGTACTCCTTTTCCTATTTGGAACCACTCTGTTGTTCCGTGTCCAGTTCTAACTGTTGCTTCCTGACCTGTGTATAGGTTTCTCAAGAGGTAGGTCAGGTAGTCTGGTATTCCCATCTCTTTCAGAATTTTCCACAGTTTATTGTGATCCACACAGTCAAAGGCTTTGGCATAGTCAATAAAGCAGAAATAGATGTTTTTTCTGGAACTCTCTTGCTTTTTCTATGATCCAGCCGATGTTGGCAATTTGATCTCTGGTTCCTCTGCCTTTTCTAAAACCAGCTTGAACATCTGGAAGTTCACCGTTCACGTATTGCTGAAGCCTTGCTTGGAGAATTTTGAGCATTACTTTATTAGTGTGTGAGATGAGTGCAATTGTTTGAGCATTCTTTGGGATTGGAATGAAAACTGACCTTTTCCAGTCCTGTGGCCACTGCTGAGTTTTCCAAATTTGCTGGCGTATTGAGTGCGGCCCTTTCACAGCATCATCTTTCAGGATTTGAAATAGGTCAAGTGCAATTCCATCACCTCCACTAGGTTTGTTCATAGTGATGCTTTCTAAGGCCCACCTGACTTCACATTCCAGGATGTCTGGTTCCAAGTGAGAAATCACACCATCGTGATTATCTGGGTCGTGAAGATCTTTTCTGTACATTCCTTCTGTGTATTCTTGCCATCTCTTCTGAATATCTTCTGCTTCTGTTAGGTCCATACCATTTCTGTCCTTTATCGAACCCATCTTTGCATGAAATGTTCCCTTGGTATCTCTAATTTTGTTGAAGAGATCTCTAGTCTTTCCCATTCTGTTGTTTTCCTCTATTTCTTTGCATTGATTGCTGAGGAAGGCTTTCTTATCTCTCCTTACTGTTCTTTGGAACTCTGCATTCAAATAGGACTATCTTTCCTTTTCTCCTTTGCTTTTCGCTTCTCTTCTTTTCACAGTTATTTGTAAGGCCTCCTCAGACAGCCATTTTTCTTTTTTGCATTTCTTTCCTATGGGGATATTCTTGATCCCTGCCTCATGTACAACAGTCTGCTATCCATGGTTCATCAGGCACTCTGTCTAGTCCCTTAAGTCTATTTCTCACTTCCACTGTATAGTCATACGGGATTTGATTTAGGTGATACCTGAGTGGCCTAGTGGTTTTCCCTACTTTCTCCAATTTAAGTCTGAATTTGGCCATAAGGAGTTCATGATCTGAGCCACAGTTAGCTGCCGGTCTTGTTTTTGCTGACTGTGTAGAGATTCTCCATCTTTGGCTGCAAAGAATATAATCAGTCTGATTTCGGTGTTGACCATCTGGTGATGTCCATGTGTGGAGTCTTCTCTTGTGTTGTTGGAAGAGGGTGTTTGCTATAACCAGTGTGTTCTCTTGGCAAAACTCTGTTAGCCTTTGCCCCGCTTCATTCCATACCTCAAGGCCAAATTTGCCCGTTACTCCAGGTGTTTCTTGACTTCCTACTTTTGGATTCCAATCCCCTATAATGAAAAGGACGTCTTTTTTGGGAGTTAGTTCTAAAAGGTCTTGTAGGTCTTCATAGAACCATTCAACTTCAGCTTCTTCAGCGTTACTGGTTGGGGCATAGGCTTGGATTACCATGATATTAAATGGTTTGCCTTGGAAGCGAACAGAGATCATTCTGTCATTTTTGAGATTGCATCCAAGTCCTGCATTTGGGACTCTTTTGTTGACCATGATGGCCACTCCATTTCTTCTAAGGGATTCCTGCCCACAGTAGTAGACAGAATGGTCATCTGAGTTAAATTCACCCATTCCCGTCCATTTTAGTTCGCTGATTCCTAGAATGTCAACATTCACTTTTGCCATCTCCTGTTTGACCACTTCCAATTTGCCTTGATTCATGGACCTAACATTCCATGGACCTAACAAAACATGCAGTATTGTTCTTTACAGCATCGGACCTTGCTTCTATCACCAGTCACATCCACAACTGGGTCTTGTTTTGCTTTGGCTCCATCCCTTCATTCTTTCTGGAGTTATTTCTCCACTGATCTCCAGTAACAGATTGGGCACCTATTGACCTGGGGAGTTCCTCTTCCAGTATCCTATCATTTTGCCTTTTCATACTGTTTGTGGGGTTCTCAAGGCGAGAATACTGAAGTGGCTTGCCATTTCCTTCTCCAGTGGACCACATACTGTCAGACGTCTCCACCATGACCCATCCGTCTTGGGTGGCCCCACACGGCATGGCTCAGTTTCATTGAGTTAAACAATGGTCCTGTGATCAGATTGGCTAGTTTTCTGTGATTATGGTTTCAGTGTGCCTGCAGGTTAGTCAGTGGCCGAACTGGGATCTGAATCCACATCTGAATGACTCCAGAGCCTGTGCTCTTTGTGTTAGATCATATAGTAATGGGGGGTGGGGGATTATAATTCTTTTATTCAAGTTGATACTTGTTATGCTTCAAGCTCTTATTTTCTTCTCCAGCATGTCCCGAAACCAAACTTAGCAAAGCTACTGAAGGCTTTTCAGCAATCCAAGAGAAACGGTAAGTTATTTGAAGACTGTCCTCCTGGTGTTATTCACTGATTTGCAATTACACAGGTTCTCATGTACTCTCCCCTGTTTTTACTGTATTAGAAGCAGAATGTGGTATTGTGAGACGGGACAGTCCCACCTCCTCTGAGAACAATAATTCTGATAGTGAAATTGAAGACGTGCTTGAAACCTTTCCCAAACCATCACCTGGAGTCCAGGGCTTCCCTCATCCTGCCTTTCCAAGGCCTGATCCTCTTCCAAAACCACTCAAGACTCTAGCAGGCCTTGGTCTTGCACAGGTAAGTTGTGTTGCTTTTAACTCTCGTTTTCCCCTGTACTTTCCCACACACCATTCCCTTGATCCTTATGATGAGCAAAAGGATTCCACCGTGGAAAGGGAAGGCTTCAAAGTCACGATACAAAATGATGTGATAATAAGAGCAATATATCTGCTTGATTCAGATTTATAAATGTTGGCATACTAAGTATGCCATTTAGAAAGAAAAGAATTACAAAGCAATTAGGAAAAACAGCTAGATGAATCTGAAGATGGGGAGGGCGATGAAGGGGAAGAATTCATTTAAGAAGGATAAAATGAATATGAGATGGAATGAAGGTCAAGATGAAACAGATTATTTTACAAACACAACACAAATGGTGAGGGTAAGTCAGATGAGGTACTCTATATTATAAATATGAGATGAATTATTTCAAATTCAACTTAGGAGAGAGTGAGGTCGTGAAAACTCAATAGTTAGACTCTTCTGAATGACATATAGCTGAGTTATATGAAGAACTGAAAGAAAATTTGATCCTTAGCTTTTTTGGTTGTTGTTTTCGAGGTTGGTGGTGGTTTTTGTTTTTTTTTTCTTTAATTGAAGTGTAGTCATTTACAATACTGTGTTAGTTTCAGGTGTATTATGAATGAAGAGTTTGTGGCCCTTCCGTTTCTTGTGGTTACTAACTTACTGTTTGATACATACTTAATGTACTTAACTAATTTATCTTACTGTTTGGTATAGTCTTGGTGGAGGTTTTGGATCTTTTTGAAAAATAAAGAGGATATAAGTAAGCATTTTATCTTCTCTTTTACTAAACTTATAATTATATAAATGAGATTCTTATACTCTCTTCATGACATAAGAAAATTTTAAACTGCAACAGTCTTAACGAAAAAAATGTAGACTTCCCCCCTCCCCAACCCCACCCCCCGCCTCCGGAGAGATTCTGTGATTTATCTTTTCCTAATATCTGTAAGTAATGGGCAATTACACATATTAAATGAATGAAATCACAGTTCATGATTTTTTTCTTATGTAGACTACATGTTATAAAATCATAAGGAAAGAAGAATTACCAACAGTTTGTAAAATTGTCTCAGAAAAGATAATTTTTTTACTTTGTAAAATATCTCTAGTAATATGTATATTCCATTTTAAGAATTTTATTAAACAATAAAATTTTAAGATGTTTTTTCTAAGAAGTTATTTTTAAGCTAACTTTTATTTTTAAGAAGTTTATTTTTTAGAAACTTTATTAGCTTCAGTATTTATAGGCGTTAAATTAGCATGTCAGTTCTTTGTTACACATGTTAAACAAAAATGCGAATTCTTCCATATCTAAAACTCAGTCATTGTGGTTACTTGATTTTTTTCAGCTCATTTGTTCTTTCCTGATGTGAATATTGAATCCTGCTTGATAATCATAGATGTATTTGACAACTTTGAAATCTCCAACTTGGATAATCATAGCTTAAGTACTTTTTTATATCTAGATTGTTCCTTCAATCTTTATCTGCCATCTCAGAAGGCATAGATGGAAAATTAGAGCCGTTAGTGTGCTGTTTACAGGGAAAAAAGAAGAAAACAGTAAAGAATCTGCCTGCAATGCAGGAGACCCAGGTTTGATCCCTGGGTTGGGAAGAGCCCCCGGAGAAAGTGAAAGTGGAAGTCAGGTCTTCTGCATTGTGGGCAGATTCTTTACCAGCTGAGCCACAAGGGAAGCCCAAGAATACTGGAGTGGGTAGCCTATCCCTTCTCCAGAGGATCTTCCCGACCCAGGGATCAAACCAGAATCTCCTGTACCGCAGGCAGATACTTTACCAACGGAGCTATCAGGGAAGCCCTATCCCCTGGAGAAGGAAATGGCAACCCACTCCAGTGTTCTTTCCCAGAGAATCCCATGGACAGAAGAGCCTGGTGGGCTTCAGTCTATGGGGCACAGAGGCAGACATGAGTGGGCGGCTCACACTTGGTCTCTGTTAGGTCAAACAAACAAGCAGTGTTTTTGCTGCCAAGGTTCTCTTTAAAGCTCTTAGTGTCCTGTGAATTTGATTGGGGTTCACGCCATTGGAAAAGTTACCCTCCAAAATGTTTTCTCAAGGAAGCCCTGCACCTTGGGCTTCCTGTGAAACTTTGCAGGATGACACTTTTAGCGTTCTTTTCCTCTTAAGATCCTTTAAGGAATCTGAGGCACCACCTTAAGTCTTTCCAGGGTCTTACACTTACAGTCTACAGGTTTTACCTTTAGACCATGTTTTCCTGGCAGCACCCGAGATTTGATCTTAGCCCAGAAGCCATTTCTGTCCTTTAGCATCCTGTGACAATTGGACATGTGGAGATAGATGCTGTAAAGGGGATACAGATATTGAACCCAGTGAGTCTTGGTTCCTTTATATTTAATAGCACTTTTAAATTTTTCTGATAGCTTATCCCTCTCATTGATTTACTTTCAGCTGCTTTAGAGCAAGAGTCTCCACCTCCCATGTTTCAGTGTCCGTTTCTTCTCTTGCCTAGAAGCCATCATCGGCAGCATCTTCAAGGACCATCAGGCTTCTGTGTACAATGTGATGAAGCCCATTGGGTTTTCATTTCTTTCTCTGCATCCATTCAAGTGCAACCTACCTCCAGGTTCAAAGGCATTCTCACATGTTTCAGCTCTTTTTTAACAGCAGTACCTCATTTGGGGGCATCACCGACTCGATGGACACGAGTTGTGCAAGTTCTGGGAGTTGATGGTGGCCAGGGAAGCCTGGCGTGCTGCAGTCCATGGGGTCACAAAGAGTCAGACGTGACTGAGCGACTGAACTGAACTGAACCCCATGTTTAATATCAGTGTCTGTGCCAGTTATTTATTGTTAACAAACTGCATTAGAAACCACCTCAAAGCCCAGTGACTCAGAACAGCGTTTCCTTTGTTCACAAGTCTGCGCTGGCGCAAGGCTCAGTGAGTGAGCCCCGCTCATTTCTTCTCCAGTTGCATCAGCCGGGATGTCGTGAAGGTGGGGACCAGAGTCATCTGAAGACTTCCCCGTGCGCACGTCTGGTGTTGGAGCTGGCTTTTGGAGGGGCCATTAGGTGGGGGCGGTCAGTGGGGACACTGACATGTGCTCTGTGTGTGGGCTGTGCTTCTTCACAGCATGTTGACTGAGTCTGTAAGAGTTGGCTTCCCCACAGAGCAACATTCAGAAGCTATTTAGCTTTAAAACTCACACAGCAGTTTCCCCACACTCTGTCCAGGAGGAATCAGTTACTAGGACTAACACATACTTAAGGAGAGGGAATTTCATGAGAAAAGTGTCAAAGAATTTGGAGACATGTTTGAAAACCACGAGCTCCAATCACGTCGACTTACCAAGTAATCATTCTGTCTAAAGGAAAGTTCTTTCCAATTCAGTGTCACTGATATTCCAGTAAATATTTTTTCTTTCTTTTGTTTGGTATGTCTCTTATTCTGTGGAAAGTAAGAAAGGGTTACAAGAATGAGGCATTTTTTTGTTGTTCAGAAAAATGTATGGATCATCTCACTAAACTCTTAGGAGATGGGATTTCTTTAACCTTTCTTTAACCTTGTGAATCATTTCTCTTTGGAATGCAGTTCAAATTAGCAAAAACTGTTTGTAGTTCAGGAAAAGGCTTATTGGATTAGAATCCACATTTACAAGATTTAACCATTAGAGTCTTATTTTCACAATCTTCTTTTGGGAGACATTTACTAACTCGGCCCTAGATAACTCAATACAGGATACCTCAAACTTCTTTAAAAACCATGGGATAAGATGGGAGAAAGGGGTAAGAGACATTCTACTAGGAGGTGGCTTGCAGTCATTCTACAGAGGAAAGATAGAAAAGTATTACTGTAGAACAATAAAAGAGTGTAAAATCAAGTGCAAATGTTGTGAGACTAAGATGATAGTGAAGAGTATATTTTGTGACTCTTGGTGGTTTGAACTTCTTTCTTGATTCTCTGAGTTATTCCAGGCCCTACATTCTCCAATACAGATACCATGGTATATATTTGATCCTCGGTTTGAGCGAGGCTGTGCTCAGTCCACTTTCCTCAGAACTAAATGGTGTTGTTTTATTCTTGCAGACTGATCATCTTCCAGCAGAGCTGGGAGCTGCGTGTTCACAGTGTCTGCACCTGGATGCAACATATCAAGTTCTTCAACGGGAGTTGTTATCAATGAAAGGATGGCAAAGGAAGTGTGAGAAACTAGAGAAAGAGAACAAGAAGTTGGAGCAAGAAGTAGTGAAACTCAAAAGTCCTATGGAACTGAAGATGATAGAACACCCTCAAGTTGAGCAGTATAAACGGGAGATTGAAGAAAGAGTGAGACAGGACCTCGTAGAGAAATGGAAAGAAGTCAACCTATTTTTGCAGGTTAATTTGTTGATCTGTCATGTGCTTGAATTCACCTCAGTGTAAATTACATTTTGGATGGGTACAGCTTATGTGTTTCCTCTGCTTCCCTTAGAGCAGTGTGTTCTGTAGATTTCTGGAAGGAGGGGCACACTTGTTTCTCCTTGTAAATATTTCAGTTTCCATCACAGTTATCACTAAATTGATCTTTCAGAATGCTTCTCACTAGAGAATCCTTTTACTTATAAGACCAATTGGTATACACAAGACTATGAGGGGGGAAACAAATATGTGGTTTAAAACTGGTACCATCCTCTTGAATTATTCTTGTCTTGTTCAGTTTCTAAATTTTCACTTCATCCTCTTAGTCTTTGAATCATCCGGTTCCTTAAGTACTACTATAACATTGATTCCACGTTTATTTTATAATTCAGATTTAATTCATGTCACATTGATGATGATTATTTTAAAGTTCCTCTTTTCTTATTTTCACATTTAAAATCACTCTCTAAATTCCTGACTCAAAACTAAATGGAACAAATATCATTATTCAGGTTATAATCATTTAAAAAATGTATCTTTTTAAATTTGACTTAGACACGAGCAGCATGTCAAGAAATCTCAGAGCAGTTCCAAGAGGGGCGTATTGCTTCCGTAAGAAGTCAGATGGAACTCAGAATTAAAGACTTGGAATCTGAACTATCCAGGACGGAAACTTTACAAGATTATAAGAAAGCAGAGATGGAAAAATATAAGAAACTCTACTTAGAGGAACTAAAAGTTAGAAAGTCATTGGAAAAGAAACTAGACATGTAAGTCAAAACACAGAATCACAGAAGATAAATTTAGTCCATTAATTTGTCTCTGAAGCCTAGTTTTTATAGAGCCAGGTTCCTGAGATTAGTAGGAAGTGAAGCTAGCTAGTCAGTCACTGCTAGAGGGCATCCTAAGAAAAATGAGTTATAAGATATCCTTGTAAGTTTTCCTACACTAAGTAAAAGCATGCTTGTGAAATCAGGGAAGATTCACACAGGGGTGAAAGGCAGGGTAATTCACAGAGTGGCTGACGCTGGCATGGTGACCTGACTGAGGGTTTGTATGGAGGCTGGAAAGGGCAGATCCCACCTGCAGCCGAGTCCAGGCTTCCCCGCCTCTGAAAGCAGAGCACTCCTAGGACACCTTTCACAAGCCCAGAGAGCACAGCAAAGGAGCAGGGACCCGAGGATGCATTCCGCTAGTCGATGCCCAAAATAAGCACACACAAGGGAAGCCCAGGTGCTCCCAGAGAGGGTTCAGGGCTGTGGGACTTGATGCTGGGGTGTGGGGTGTGGCTTCCGGGGAAGGAGGTCGCTGGGACCGGTCTCCCTGCTTGGGGAGCGCGATGCCTCTCATTGTAAAAACATACACTGAACGCTGTTTTGACTTTTTGCCTTTTGAAATGAAACCAAAAATTCTCTTCAGATTTTTTTCTTTGTTTTGATTATGAGATACAGGTGCTGATGTAGGCCCTTCGTAGAAATGAAGTAACATAAAATGAACTTTGGAAAAGCAGAGCATACTTGTCATTGTTCCTGGGGCTGTTTTAGCCCTTTTGTCACCCATTGCCCTCAAGGTTGTGGCTCTAGGTGATTCCTCAGAGCCAAGTGCTTAATTTCTCCACGGTCATGAGTGGAAGGTATATATAAGAATGGTGAGAGGAAAAGCTTGAAAATGGATTTGTGGGATGGCGTGTTTCTTCATCCCTGTTTCCTGGGGGCAGGCGTGTCCCAGAGGCGGCAGGTGTCACTGTGAGCCCGCCTCCCTTTCTCTCTGACGCCCTTTCTCTCCTCTCCCAGCTGTGACTTGTTACCTGAGGAGCCCAGACACACGTGAGCTTCTTTAGAACAAGGTCAGAGCTGTCACTGTTTACAGCAGGTCTGCTCTCTGCTTCCAGTGCTCACACAGGGTGATGGGGATTCCATTTATGTGCGGCAACTTACAAAATGCAAGTCACACAGGGAAACATGAATGAAATTGGTGTTTTCCATCTTCCCCAGGAATAATGAGAGGCTGGCAGAGATGAGCACCAACCTTGTGGTGGAGAAACAGCAGAAGAAATCTTACTCAGCACTCTCAGCAGCAGGTCAGTCCTGGAGCCCTCTTCTGTTGGAAATTTCAATCCTACCTCAGGGTTCAATGCAAATCTTATTTCAGGAGCGAACGTAGGGTTTTCTACCTGAATTCCACGCCATTCAAATGGCAGCGTGGAGACTTTCTTGACCAAGGTTAGTTCTGTTCTATTTTTTTTCACTGGGTTTCAGATTTCTGATATAAATGATCCTTATTTTTAATTTGGTGAACTTCTGAGTTGTTTTTTTGATTTATGTGTACTAAGTAAAACCGTAATCAACTGTGATAATCAAGGAGACATTTAATGATTTTTTTGTGCTAGATCTCTTGTTTATAAGAGATACTTTTTAAATTCTTAAATTTGTTTAAAACCTGCATTGAAATTCTACTTTAGAAATGAAATCTTACTGTCTAGTAACCGAAAGTGTACTTTCAGATGTTTGATTAACTTTTTAATTGATTTCACTTTGGCAGTGGTTCATAATCATTTCCAGGCTCTGTTGCTCCCACCACAGTTTTTCTACCCCTAACCATAAGTGACTGACTGGCATCTAAACACTAATGACATATGGATGTGTTTCATTTGAAGAAATCCTAGATAAGTCATTTTTATGAATTAAACAAACTTGTAATAATCAAAAGATTAATTTTGGGTTTTAGGTTAACATTTTTTGTTACTTTCTTATACAAGAGTACATCTTTAATTGCTATTTTACTGACAGAATTTTGATTTAAATGTCTAAAACATATCTTGCTGAGCAGTTGTAGAATGTTTCTAAGTTTGTAGTTAAATCAAATATTTAAAACTTGTAAATGAAGCTCACTTTTGTCTCTGTCGTGACTTCACCTGGATGAATGATGACTGAGATAGCAATGAAGGGGAGTCTTTAAACTGCAGCTAGTTTTCATTGTGTAATCATTGTGATTAAAATATCCATTTCAGTCAGTGCACACGAGTTTATGGTTTTTGATGGTGTTTCCATGATGTTGATGATGCAGAGAAAAGCAGCCCTTGTTAAATGCAATCTCAACGTGTTTTCTCATTTGGCTTCTTGCCATCACAGAAGAGCAATCTAAGGTTTCTTCGACAGCACTGGGGCTACGTTGGGTCGTAGTACTTGGGAGCTATGAACCTGGAGGGCGTGCTTTAGCTGCGCAGTCACAGTGGGCCTCCAAACACTTCATCCCCAGTCAGAGACCTGCCCACGCAGACACAGGCCTAAGAGGAGGAAGCAAATGCTTGACCCCCGTCCCAGGGGTGGCCTGCCTACGGCAGACCCAAGTTCACGGTGCTGTGGGCACATACATCTTTTCAAAGAAGAGATTGGGAACCAAGCAAGCACTTCTTAGTTCCTTCTCCCAAACTCACCCGTTAGGTAAATCTTGCTTCTCCTGAGGAGGGTAGCGGATGCTCCCCTTGAAACTTCAGGCTGAGGAAATGAAGTTCAACTGCAACTTCTGACCGGATTTAGATGATAGTTGAGATTACACTCATGCTTTTGTATATACCCACTAATGATGAGAGCCTGGATAGAAGTATGCTAAACAGTAAAGAGAGATCTGTTGCGTGTTTTAAATTTTGTCCTCAGTAACCCAAAATGTGGATAATTCATTGCTGAGTCATTTTAGCAAGCCAGGTTCTATCTAGAGGAAGTGAACATCCTTTTAAGGTTGAATCTCTTCACTTTTGGCCCTCTTGATTCAGCTAAAGATTCTCTCCTTCAAGTTCCCTGTCCTCTGTTTAAAAAATATGTATGCTTTCTAAATTACCTGTATCTACTGCCACAAATAGGATTTGATATTGATTAATTCTTGTTCATGCATTTAAAACACATAATTTACTTCAAAAGTCATGTCACACCACAAGCATTATTCAACTGTATAACAAGGTTTTACATGTTCATTTTGTCTATGCTATATTTAAAAATCTATGTGTTTTTTCTTAATCTAAGAACATAGCTGGCCTAGGACTCTGGACTCAGTCAGAAGGACATGGCCTTTGTTACTTCTTTTGTAGAATTAGGAACTTTGACTAAATCAATGACTCTCATACCTTACAAAAAGATTCTTTTTTTCCCAAAGAAAGGAACCTTTCTTTTAAAAAAGAAAACTCCTGCAGGGAACCGTGTTACATAAACGGAGACAAGCATAGAGCCTTGTAGCTGAAGAGCGGCCAGAGGCCCTGCAGCTGTGACTTCTCTGTTCCTCAACCCTGCAGTGACCCCTGTGGGACCTTCCCCGTCTATGGGACATAGTTCGAAAACTAACACTTACGAGAGAATCCCTCTCGCTAAATATCTTCAGAATTGAAACTTGCTGGTACACTGTTTCCTGTGTGTAAATTTTCTCAACTTTCTATCTTTTCGTTAAATGGAAAACTTTAAAGAAAACCACAGATGTGCTCTCGTTCTTAATATTTGACTTTAGACTACTTCCTCCATTTGAACACAATCCTCAACCTAGAAATCAAAATAAAGGTCTCAGTACATATGTAGGGCAGGAGCTGTTAGGGGAGAATATAGGAATCTTCTGGGTCGTTCCTAGGATTATGGGTCATTCCCTCATTCTTTCACATTATGTGTACTCGACAGACTGATACTTATTGTACTTTTTATCAGTTAATCTAAATAGCATTCCATAAATATGCTCTGTTATCTATAAGGAGAATAAGTAGGAATTCATGTTCTTTTATTTATGTAACTTTTTTTTCTACTGACGTAATCTTGAGGTTAGGTCTAGTGTCTAAAAGTATTATTTAAAAGTCACATTTAGTAAGTTTGATGTCATTCCTATGATAGTATCTCTTGTTCATCTTAAACATAAATAATATTTGACTTATTTCAGATGTGGCGGGAGCTGGACAGGAGTATAACTAGAGAACTAAGGAAAGGTATGTTGCCAAAATGTACGAATTAAATTTGGACATTGATTTCTGAAATACACCGAAGGCAGTAAATGGGATCTCTTTCCATTGTTTGGATAGTAGACACCATGTTGAATATTTTTCCTTACACATAGCTAATGAGAAATGTGAACGCATGAGTGGTCATAGTGAAAAATATCCTTCTTCCTCATTGATTGATCATGTTCCATAGCTTGAAAAATAATCTCTAAAGGTCTATGTATTTCTTTTACTTCTCGCTATTTCCTTCTTCTACTGCCTCCATCCCTGTGGAACTGTCTGCCTGCACCTGACACTATTCTCAGGAGATGTGGCATTCACCCGCTTCTCAGGCGCTGGTGGCGGTTAAGGCTGGGAAACCCAGACTCAACAGTCACGGGTGTGAAGCTGTCACTCGGTGGGTGACTGAAATTTCTCTGTCACTGACTTTGTCACCAGTTTATCTTTCACCCTCAGGAAAAGCTCCAAACACGCACACCAGTTTGGGTCCTGCCAAAGTAGGCGGCCTTATCTCCTTACCGCCCTCCTCTGCCCTCAGCTCTGCATCTAACCAGCCAGACTGTAGGATCCCACAGCCGCGCGTCCTCACCTGCGGGCTTTGTACGTGCTCCTCCCCTCCGTCTCCTGTACTTTTTCCTGTCCTCCAGGTATCTGCTTCCATAGCACCTCCACCAGAAAGCTGGCAGTACTGACAGGAAGCTGGCTGTCCCTTCTGAGTGTCCCTGTGCCGTCTTTTGTATCTGTCTTAGAGTTTATGAGTCTGTGTGGAAGCTGCCCGTTCACCTGTTTCCCACTCTAGAGCGTGTCGTTTTCCGGGTGCACTGGGGCACCTCCATCTTGTACTTCCAGTGCTTGTCCCAGCACCTCTGCGCATAGTTACTGAGCAAATAAATGAAGCATGAGGAAGCCAGAGGCTCTGGTCATCAGCCACACGTGCACCATGGGCAGATTATGTAATTGTAATCTTGTTTTTTGTGTTGTGTCATCTATAGATATATTTCATTTTTCGGAACACTTGGAAAGGTCTCAGGTTTTGGTTTTTTTTTTTTTTTCTCTTAACTAATACTTAGTTAACTCAAGTATTTTAGGTGAAGAATACAATTCTTTCCTTTTCTTTCCAGTTGATGCTGAATTTGCATCTAATTACAGTGTCTCCTTGAGGATCTACAGATGGGTCAAATGTATATGAGGACCTATTTTTGAAAACATCACAAGAATATGTACAGACTTTGAAGAAAAAAGATATGACTTGAACAATAAATAGTAAAAGTTTCCCTACAGGACTGTTTACCTGACATTTTCATTGTTTCCCATTAAACATGATGAGAAATTCTTTATTAAAGGAAAATATTTTCATATTATATGTGTATGATAAAAATGTATATGGTATTTTAAGCGATGTTTCTCTGCATCTAACTTAGCAGTTTTAAAAACCAGCACAGTTGAGTTTTCCATATTCAAAGTGATGCTGTTAGTCACTCAGTCATGTCGACTCTTTGTGATCCCATGGAGAAGCCCGCCAGGCTCCTCTGTCCATGGAATTCTCTCGGCAAGAATACTGGAGCAGGGAGCCATTCCCTTCTCCAGGGGATCTTCCAGTCCCAGGGATCAAACCCAGGTCACCTGAATTGCAAGTGCATTCTTTACCATTTGAACGGCCCTTTATGAACTCAAACTGAGCCCTAATATCAGCTGTTTAAACAGCACCCAAACAACCAGACTTGTCATTAATATTTAGTGGTGTTGATTGATAGCTTTTTTGTATTTTCCAGTTTTTATCACTATATATAGACCTAAAGATTTAGATATTGCTGTTATGGTTACCATCAATGTTTTGAGGTATTACAACTGTTAATAGTGGCATAAAACTTACTATATTTAACTTTAAACATGGATTCATAAGTCTTTCCTCATGGAGAAATAAGATTTGCCTTAGTTTTTGCCTTTGCAATGAATTAACTTTGTAAAAAAATTTTTATTTTTAATTAGAGGATAATTACTTTACAATATTGTGATGGTTTCTGCCATACCTTGACTTGAATTGGCCATAGGAATGCATATGTCCCCTCCCTCTTGACCCTCCCTCCCACCTCCCTCCCCGTTCCAGCCCTCTAGGTTGTCACAAAGTACCAGCTTTGGGTTCCCTGCATCATACAGCAAATTCCAAAAAGACACATGTATCCCAGTGCTCACTGCAGCACTATTTATAATAGCTAGGACATGGAAGTAACCTAGATGTCCATTAACAGATGAATGGATAGGAAGCTGTATATTATTCAGCTATAAAAAGGAATGCATTTGAATTGGTTTTAATTGACTTTAATTTACTTTTGGAAACAGTGTTAAAATGAGAGAAAAGTTCCAAGCGCCAGACAGACATTTTCACAAAATTCCCCTATCTCCCATATATCCTAAAGTACCATTTATATTTCTTAAATGTTTTTTGTTATAAGTGCCCCTCCTTCCCCAAGTCACCTGTTTTTCAGAAGATGCCTTTTTGTCCTACTCCCTGTCATTTTTTTTTTTTTTTCATTTATTTTTATTAGTTGGAGGCTAATTACTTCACAACATTGCAGTGGGTTTTGTCATACATTGACGTGAATCAGCCATGGAGTTACATGTATTCCCCATCCCGATCCCCCCTCCCGCCTCCCACTCCACCCAATTCCTCTGGGTCTTCCCAGTGCACCAGGCCCGAGCACTTGTCTCATGCATCCCACCTGGGCTGGTGATCTGTTTCACCATAGATAATATTCATGCTGTTCTCTCGAAACATCCCACCCTCGCCTTCTCCCACAGAATCCAAAAGTCTGTTCTGTACATCTGTGTCTCTTTTTCGGTTTTGCATATAGGGTTATCATTACCATCTTTCTAAATTCCATATATATGTGTTAGTATGCTGTAATGATCTTTATCTTTCTGGCTTACTTCACTCTGTATAATGGGCTCCAGTTTCATCCATCTCATTAGAACTGATTCAAATGAATTCTTTTTAATGGCTGAGTAATATTCCATGGTGTATATGTACCACAGCTTCCTTATCCATTCGTCTGCTGATGGGCATCTAGGTTGCTTCCATGTCCTGGCTATTATAAACAGTGCTGCGATAAACACTGGGGTGCACGTGTCTCTTTCAGAGCTGGTTTCCTCAGTGTGTATGCCCAGAAGTGGGATTGCTGGGTCATATGGCAGTGCTATTTCCAGTTTTTTAAGAAATCTCCACACTGTTTTCCATAGTGGCTGTACTAGTTTGCATTCCCACCAACAGTGTAAGAGGGTTCCCTTTTCTCCACACCCTCTCCAGCATTTATTGCTTGTAGACCTTTTGGATAGCAGCCATCCTGACTGGAGTGTAATGGTACCTCATTGTGGTTTTGATTTGCATTTCTCTGATAATGAGTGATGTGGAGCATCTTTTCATGTGTTTGTTAGCTGTCTGTATGTCGTCTTCGGAGAAATGTCTGCTTAGTTCTTTGGCCCATTTTTTGATTGGGTCATTTATTTTTCTGGAATTGAGCTTCAGGAGTTGCTTGTATATTTTTGAGATTAATCCTTTGTCTGTTGCTTCATTTGCTATTATTTTCTCCCAATCTGAGGGCTGTCTTTTCACCTTACTTATAGTTTCCTTTGTTCCCTGTCATTTATTAAGTAGCATATCAACTCCCAGTTGTATATCAACTCCCTTCAAGTCACATTTCTTTGTGAACCTCTGCATGTTGTTGTTATAGTTCCGTTGCTCAGTCATGTCCATCTCTTTGCAACCCCATGGACTGCAACATGCCAGGCTTTCCTGTCCTTCACCATCTCCCGGAGTTTGCTCAAACTCACTGTCCATTTAGTCGAAGATGCCATATAACTATCTCATCCTCTGTCGCCCCCTTCTCCTCTGGCCGCAATCTTTCGCAGCATCAGGGCCTTTTCCTGTAAGTCAGCTCCTCCCATTAAGTGGCCAAAATTTGGAGCTTCAGCATCAGTCCTTCCAATGAATATTCAGGGTTGATTTCTTTTAGGATTGACTGGTTCATTCTCCTTGCAGTCCAAGGGACTCTCAAGAGTCTTCTCCAGCACCACAGTTTGAAAGCACCAATTCTTTAGCACTCAGCCTTGTTTATGGTCCAACTCTCACATGTGTACATCATTCCTGGAAAGCTATGTAAATGTTTTTTCTCATGGTTATCTGCTTTTGTCAATTTAACTGGCAGACTCCCAATAGCTGAACCTCAGAGGGTGGAGAAAGTTTTTCCCTCCCCAACAATTCCAAGAGCTGACATGTTAATAATGCTCACTTAATCCTTGATCCCCTTGTCTTTCTGTCCTCTCAGATATCTGACTTGGGAGAATTCCAGTTTCATATGAGACTGATGATCCTTCTCCCCTGTTACCCTCTCCAAGGGTCTCCGTGCAGGGATCCTGCTGCTAAGTCGCTTCAGTCGTGTCCGACTCTGTGCGACTCCATAGATGGCAGCCCACCAGGCTCTCCCGTCCCTGGGATTCTCCAGGCAAGAACACTGGAGTGGGTTGCCATTTCCTTCTCCAATGCATGAACGTGAAAAGTGAAAGTGAAGTCGCTTAGTTGTGTCCGACTCTTAGCGACCCCATGGACTGAAGCCTACCAGGCACCTCCATCCATGAGATTTTCCAGGCAAGAGTACTGGAGTCAGTTGCCATTGCCTTCTCCGAGTGATCCTGCTACTTTTATTTAATTTGTATCTTCTGATGATTTCAAATCTCCTTTCTATAAACTTCTCACCCTGGTCTTCCCCTCTCACTTGTACCAGACAATCTTAGGTCCCAGAACAAACTTCTCGAAAGGTTTGCCTGTATCTCTAGCAACTCTAGACTGTCTTCCCTCTCTTTCCCTCAAAACTGCTCCCAAGTCACTGATGATTTCCGCGTCACTGAATCAAAGCCACACCTTTCCAGTCCTTGTGTGTCTGAATTTCTCCTTCCTCTTGGCGTTCACTGTCACTCACCTCTTTGAGACACTCTTGCTTTTGGCTGGGCTCTCAGTATTCGTTCCTTTTATCCTGAAGGCACGGACAGGTTATTGCAATCAGAGACATAGTCCTTATTAAATATCTCACGGTAAACATACAGGTGTTGCCCCCTCGCTCAGGACCGCACCTGGGGCCGTGTGTTGAGAGCAGGTCAGTTGTTCCACACCAGCAGGTGCAGGACGGTAGGAAACTTTGTCTCTGCTGCTTGAGAAGGGCTTTCTCCTCTCCTGGGAAGGATCTCCTCCTTACTCTGGCATTTGATATGTAAGTAAAGCTGGTACCCACCCCAAAAGGGTCCTTCTGCCCAATGTTTCTCCGCCAATGGAGTGAGTTGTGTTGAGAAGCAAAGGAAATGAGAAGTGGAGCACCCACTGTACAGTCCACGCTCTCCAATAGGCCATGGGTGGGGCTGCTCCATAGGGCTCTCACCAGCGGGGGATTAGGTAGAGTTGGCGGGGTTCTGGGGAGCAGAGACAGGCACAGCTGCTCCAGGTAATGGGGCTCACAGGGCTCATTGCCATCTTGCATTAAGGTGTCCAGAGCAGCATCTCTGCACACAGCCCCCCACCCCAAGCAGGAGCATCGGCCAAGCTGGTTCACACCAGGAACTGGGGTTTGAAGAGCCGGAAGCAAGGCCTCTGCAGGAAACACCCAGTGAGCAAGAGAAATCAGACTAAGCACAAGGGAAAGGAGGTTAATATTTTTATTCCTAATATTGTTTTTTGGTTTGTTTGTTTTTTTAACCTGGTAACTGTTTATGGGCTTTGCTGGTAACAAAATCTCTCCAGGAGCCTGATCTGGAGTCTCCAAGGTTCTGGGCCTCATCCCTTCTTGAAATATAAATTCTTAGGGAGACGGAGCACCTTCGGGGGACCTACTCTGGGCTGTAGGTCTCCCCTGCTCCTTGGGGAGATGAAACTATGAATTCTTTCAGGTTGGAGCTATTAACTAGATGAATGGCTGCAGATGTCTGCACTGAAGAGTCTCAGAAGATCTGGGCTTTTTACAAAACCGCTGAGAAATCCCAGGGAAGTTTATTTCCCCACAATTTCCCCCGTTGTTCCTAGAAGAGTTCTAGGCCCAACAGCAGCCACTGTAACCAGTGCAAGGAAACTTGAAGTTGATGGGCACCAAATCCTTTTGGCTTGTCTTGGGCAACATTTAATCAGCAAGACCCGGACTGAGCAAAAGAAATTGGTCTCAGCTGAACTCCCCCAAGTCTTAGATTCAGGAATCTAAGCAAGTCCCCCAAAATTTCAGGGACTATTTTGGGAAGCAAGGTGGCTTCCTCCTCGGGTTTCCATATTAACCTTTTCTACCTGATCCAGGGTATTGTAGGGAAGCAAAATTTGTCACCCCAAAATGTGTCTCTTTGGCAAGAGAATGATTTTAGGCAGAATATTTTTAAGAAACAAAAAAGACTCAAAGTCTTTTAACTGCCTCCTTAAATGTTGAATATTTTAGACAAAGGGCCTGGCCCAGGAAGACAGCTACAACCAGAGATACTGAGAAAATATGTGGGCCAGGTGTGGTCACGGGAACTACAGATATTTACAGAGTTCCAAACACTTGCTTTTCCATCTCCACATGAATCACCTTCCTCCACATTCTAGTCCCAAACCACTACCCACAACATCCTCCTTTGTTTCTAGCTGAAGATGGCATTTAAGGTGAGGGTTTCAACCATTCTGGTGAGTTACTCAGGTTTTCTGGTTCTCACCCATGTATACAGAAGTATACATGCTGTTAAGCTTTTGTTTGCTTTTCTCCTGTTAATCTGTCTCATGTTAAGTTGCTTCTTAACCAGCCAGATGAACCTAGAAGGATAAAGTTTTTGTCCTCCTCCCCAGGACACACCTGAGTACAGGTAGTTATGCTCATTACAACTGGCATAGACTTTGCCTCGTCTGCAAGGAAGAGATCTCTGGTAAACTGTTATCTATACAGCAGCACCAGCCAGTGAGCTGACACTCACTTGAAGGCCTTAGACATAGGTAGGGTCATCGTGTTACCAAGTCCTATTGCTTCCTACAAGATGGGCCGATAAATCAAGAGATGAGTTGTTGGGGCAAGGAATAGCAATTTTGTTTGGAAAGCTGGTAGATCAAGATAATGGTGGACTCATGTCCCCAAGAACCATCTTGCCTGAGTTAGAATTCAGGCTTGGGTTACACTAAAAGGAGAAAGAGTAGAGTCAAACCTTTCCTGGTTCACATCAGCCTCTGAAGGGAATGTGTTAATTTCTTTCCTGCAGTCATTGACAGGTGGGCTTGGTCAGGTTGTTTCCTGGAAGGTAAACACAGGTATTTCAGCTAAATGCTCATTTTGTGGGAGGCAGGGCTCCCAGCAATGAGCCACTATGTATAATATAAGCATAAAGGCAACATCCCTTTAGTGCTGAACTTGTAATAGAATACAAAAGGGTCTTCCCTATTACAGTTGTTCACTTCAGCAAAAGTCAGGAACAGATTTCATACTGCCTTTTGTGAAACAAAAACCATGGAGTCGGTAACGTTCCCTAATTTGAGCAAACTCCGTAAGATAGTGAAGGACAGGAAAGCCTGGCGTGCTGCAGTTCATGGGGTTGCAAAGAGTTGAACATGACTTAGCCACTCAACAACAATAATGCTCCCTAAAGAGCTCTCTGAAACAGAGCCAGGAGACCATTAACGGGTGTGACATAGGCATGTCTCAGCCTGCATGGAATCTGACCTTCCGATCATTTATTGTCCTAATGAAGTCCTCCAGAACATCTGCCAAAAACTCAAGCTACTTCTTGGACCACCCCTGCCCTAAATAACTTGTGATTCCCTAAGGATAAATATTTCCTGGCTTGTATCAGAGTCGCTCACAGTCTCACGAGGCAATTTTTGACAACCTGTGGCCTTTTGTCTTCATAAACATAAACCCCTGACTCTTTTTTGGAACACTCTTTCAGTTTAACCTGAATCTCTGTTTCCCGAATTTCTTTTTTTTTTCTTCCAGTTTTACTGAGATGTAATTAACATGCAGCAGTGTATAAGTTTAAGGTGTAGAGCATAATGATTTGACTTATAAGATGATTACCACAATGTATTTTACTGTAATTATAAACATAACTATATTCCTGCTGCCTGGATATAGTGAAACATAACTAGAGCCACACTGCTGGAATACTGTAGAATTTTTAAGGTTCTCCAGAGGGGGAATAAATACAGTAGGGGATTAGCTATTTATCTATCCATCTGTCAGGAGACCTGAAATCTGTAGAGTGAGCCAGCAGACGAGATTCAGGGAAGAGTTGATGTTGCAGTCTTGAATCTGAATCCCCAGAACAATGGTCTGGAAACTCAGCCAGGGTTTCTATGCTTCAGACTTGAATTCCTTCCACTTTTAGGTTGTTGTTCAGTCGCTAAGTTGTGTTCCACTCTTTGCGACCCCATGGACTGCAGTCTTCAGGGCTCCTCTGTCCTCCACTTTTGGAGTTATCTCAAATTCATGTCCATTGAGTCGGTGATGCCATCCAAGCATCTCATCCTCTGCTGCCCCTTTCTCCTCCTCCCTTCAATCCTTCCCAGCATCAGGGTCTTTTCTGAGAAATCACTCTTTGCATCAGGTGGCCCAAATATTGGAGCTTCAGCTTCAGTATCAGTCCTTCCAATGAATATTCAGGGTTGATTTCCTTTTGGATTGACTGGTTTGCTCTCCTTGCAGTCCAAAGGACTCTCAAGAGTCTTCTATAGCACCACAATTTGAAAGCATCCTTCCACTTTGAGGAACCTCAGTCTTTGGGCTTGCAGCCTTCAGCTGATTGGATGAGGCCCATGGACATTATGGAGGGTAATCACTTTTATTCAAAATTACTGCCTTAAATACTAATCACACCTAAAATATACCTTCACAAAAACATCTAAGCTGACTGGAAAAAATGAATGCATTTCTTGGTAAACTAGAATAAAGAAAAATATGTGGCTTAGGTTTCCTAAGGACAAAAATAATTTTTTAAAAACAACTTATATTATTGGAGTATAGCCAATGAACAATGTGGTGATAGTTTCAGGAGCACAACAGAGTGACTCAGCCACACATATACATGTATCCATTCTCCCCCAAATTCAGGGAAGGGTTTTTAAAGGCACCGTTAGGGGTGAGGGTTTCAGATGCCTGATAGCTGGTGTACATCCTTCTGGATTGGCTGGTGGTGAGCTAAGTGGGTGTTTTGAGGAGTTAGTATCATCAACCATTGGGTTTCAACTGGTCTGGGGTCTACATAGGTGTAGTCAGCATGCGGTTAACTTCTTCCACCTGGTGGGGGTTTCAGTATCTGCAGCAGAACTCCAGGATATGGCTCAGAATGTTATCTACAGCCTTGAGGAGGAGTTGACTTTGCTATTTTAACTATTGTTATTTTGTCTTGGACTGTTTTCATTTCTTTCAGCATTTTCTCACTTCTCTGATTACGTTTGCTCTTTGGGACTTGGGCAAAGCCTCAGAGGCTGAAGCTTTTCTACAAACAAGAGGCAGGTGCCATGGGGAGGTGTTCACAGTGTTCTGCTCCATTTCCATTAGTTTTTCTTTTTAGTGTGTCCTCCTTTGTTTTAAACAGATTCAAGAGGCGGAGGGAATGTTCCTAGTTAGGAGTTTTTCATTCGTTACCCACCTAGTGTGAAAAGTCCAGAAAAACCTATCTTCTTAAAATACTCTGTGTGTCCTATCTCCCCCTGCCCCTCGGCTGTTCAATGAGTATCATGTCCTTCAAAAGCTGCAAACCCAAAACCAACCAAGTCCAGAGTCTAGTCTCTGTGCTGGATGCTAGAGATTCGAAAACCAACAAAATGTGGCTTCTTCTCTTTCGTGGGTTGTTACTGGTTGTCATTGGGTCCCTCAATGCTCATGACCCATTGGACTGAATAAAGGTACTTTAGAAAACTGCAAATTTAATGTCATAGGAATGAGCCCTTAGCATCTGAGATATTTATTAGGAGTTGGAGAGATTTGTTCTAAAGAGATATAAGGCCTTGTTCCAGCAGGAAACAATTTTTTAAAAATTTCATTGAAGTATGACGCACAGTGTTGTGTTAGTTTCAGGTTATATATGAATCAGTTATATATGAATATATATATATATATCTCCATTCTCTATCTCAATAGGTCCTTGTTGGTTATCTGTTTTATGTATTGTTGTTGTCGTTGAGGGGCTCAGTCTTCTCCAAGTCTTTGTGACCCCATGGACTGCAGCACACCAGGCTTCCCTGTCCTTCACCATCTCCTAGAGCTTGCTCAAACCCGTGTCCATTGAGTTGATGATGCCATCCAACCATCTAGTCCTCTGTCATCCCCTTCTCCTCCTGAATCAGTTCAGTTCAGTTCAGTCATTCAGTCATGTCTGACTCTTTGCGACCCCATGGACTGCAGCAAGCCAGGCTTCCCTGTCCATCACTAACTCCTGGAGCTTGCTCAAACTCATGTCCATCAAGTCGGTGATGTCATCCAACCATCTCTTTCTGAAGTCCCCTTCTCCTCCTGCCGTCAATCTTTCCCAGCATCAGGGCCTTTTCCAGTGAGTCAGTTCTTCACATTAGGTGGCCAAAGTATTGGTATTTCAGCTTCAGCATCAGTCCTTTCAATGAATATTCAGGACTGATTTCCTCTCAGATTGACTAGTTTGATCTCCTTGCAGTCCAAGGGACTCTCAAGAGTCTTCTCTTTTGAACATCACAGTTCAAAAGCATCAATTCTTCAGCTCTCAGCTCTTCTTTATGGTCCAACTCTCACATCCATACATGACTACTGCAAAAACCATGGCTTTGACTAAATAGGACTGCTTTGGTATTACTTAACTACCAGCACTATTTCATTTTTTTGTTTCTTAGAATTTTTCATTTTTCATTGGGGTACAGCTGATTAACAATGTTGTGATAGTTTCAGGTGAACAGTAAAGAGACTCAGCTATAGATATACATGTATCCATTCTCCCCCTTGGAAAAGACTCTTTTTTTTTTTTTTTTTGAAAAGACTCTTGAGAATCTCTTGGACAGTCAGGAGATCAAACCAGTCAATCCTAAAGGAAATCAACCCATAATATTCATTGGAAGGACTGACACTGAAGCTCCAATACTTTGGCCACCTGATGTGAAGAGCTGACTCATTGGAAAAGACCCTGATGCTGGGAAAGAATGAAGGCAGGAGGAGCAGTCGATGACAGAGAATGAGATGGTTGCGTGGCATCACTGACTCAATGGACATGAGTTTAAGCAAGCTCTGGGAGATGGTGAAGGGTAGGGAAGCCTGGCATGCTGCAGTCCATGGGGACACACAGAGTTGGACAGGACTGAGCAACTAAACAACAATTCTCCCCCAAACCCCTCTCCTATCCAGGCTGTCACATAACATTGAACAGACTTCCTCGTGCTATACAGTAGGTCCTTGTTGGGATAGCTAGTGAGTTTGAGACAGTCATGTACACACTGCTGTATTTTTAATGTTTTGTTTTCTTAGTTTTGGTAATGTAGTAATGAGAGTGAACAAAAAAATCAAAAAGGAGAAATCCAGGTACATGAAGGCTGGAATCTTGAAGAAGTGCTTCACAGAGGGAATGAATCCAGGGTAGAAGGGACATGAGAAAGCCAGTAAGGTGAGAACAGGCAAAATGTCTTGTTGTAACTGCCCTTCCTAAGCACACAGTCAAATGAGACTTGCTCTTCTGATGGTTGTTTAGGGAGGCTGTTTCTTTATCCCCAGAACTGTTTTTTAAAAGGTAATATGTCTCCACTATCTTTAGACCAACTTACTAGCAGCAGAATGTCTTGGGCTCAGTCACAGCCAAAGCCCAAACCTCAAAACGTAAGCAGGCGTATTCCCCCATGCCAGTGGGCAAGATGCGCTTTATTTAGCTGTATATCTTTCTGATGCTCTTCTTGTTTATGTAAGATCAGGAATCCCTTGTGGATTCATCCAGGAACTTTATTATGGTATGAATTTTCAGGTGTTCAAATGTCTAAGGAGGTGGACCGTTAGTACTGAAGATTGTGTGCATCTATTAATAACAGAATGCAATTGCTTTGTATAATGGTTACAGGTGAGCATAGTGACTGTGGAGGTCATGTTATAAAACTGCACAGAGGACCCCACACACCTGTGCTCATCCATATACCTGTGAAATGTGAATAAGGGCCCTGATAGTAGCAATGTCATAGCAGTGTCAGTTTCTTCTTGTGATTGTACTCTAGTTGTAAGACATTAACTTTGGGGCAAGATGGGGAAAAGGTGCATGGGACTTCCCAGCTGTCTTTGCAGACTTCTGACAAGCTATAACTAGGAATTTCAAAACAGAAAATTAGAACAATGTCATCTGTGCAATAATCATTTAGCGAGATGTTTCCAGACAAACATCACGCCTGGGACCCACGCTATAGGCAGTGAGTGAGTGAGAGTCGCTCAGTAGTGTCCGGACCTATGCGACCCCATGGACTGTAGCCTGCCAGGCTCCTCTGTCCATGGAATTCTCCAGGCAAGAATACTGAAGTGGGTTGCCATTTCCTTCTCCAGGGGATCTGAACATGTTCGTTACAGCTCTCTGCTCTATCATGGGAGGCAGTCTGAAACAGAAGGCTGGAGCAGCTAACCCCACAAGGACAGCAATGATGTTCTGTAGGGGAAGCCTGAGAGGCTATGGTGTGGAGGCTGACCAAGAGTGGGAATCTAAGATCGGCAGGAAAGGGTGGGGGTCTGTCTGCAAGGCCCACCACTTACCGGCGGCCCCCGGGGCCAGCAGGTACAGCACGCAGTCCGGATGTCCCATGGAGGCAGCCTCGTGCAGAGAGAGCCCGCTTGTAGTCCTGGTTGACGGCCTCGATGTCCAGGTCCCAGGTGTCAACCAGATAGGCCAAGATGTCCCAGCGGCTGTGGCGCGTAACGTGTGCAGGAGGGTATCTCGGGCAGGCCCCGCGAAGCCCGCGCGCCCAGTCGCGTACAGCTCCTCTCATCCAGCACCAACCAGCACACCCGCCGCGGACGCCGAAGCGCAGTCATGGCCACCGGCTCGGGTACGGCGGGAACGCCCCGCGACCCTCCCCCGGGCCCACCCCGCCCCCTCCGGGCCCCGCCTCCTCCGGGCCCCGCCTCCGAGATCCTCCCCCGGCCCCACCCTGCCTGTCAGGACCTTTCCCCAGACGCCCCGATCTTCCCCCCCAACCCTCAGGTTCCGGGCTGACCACGCGACCCACGGGCCGCCGCGAACTTAGGTGCGGAGATTACCGCCCGCACTGGTTTCACTTTGAGGAGAAAGATTAGGTGAACCCCGGGGACAACCACCGCAGGTCCGGTCACAGGCGGCGCGAGCCCTCCAGGACGGGGTGGGGCCCGTGCGGCCCCGCCTCCGCCCTCCGCGGCAGGTCCCGCCCATACTCTTGGCCCCGCCCATCGCGCCGGCCGCGGCCCCTCCGTGAGTCCCTAAGCTCGGAGGAACTCTGGGAAAGTTACTGCTCGCCGCTTCCGCCCTGGCGGAAGCGCGGACGGGGCGGGGCCTGCTAGCAATAGAGTGGTTGAGCGTCCCGACTGGCCACCGCAGCAGTCCGTCAAGTGCGCCCTTCCTCTTGAGTGCTTCAATTGGCCGGGGATGCATTCCGTCAGCGTCGGCAGCGGGCTCTTCGTGGCCCTGCGGCGGCGGCGGAGCTGGTGGAGGAAGTCCACGGCCGGCAGGGGCTCGCACTGCCCTTGGGAAGCCGCGACCGGGAGCCCGGGTGGCCCGGGACCTGAGGCGACGGCGGCGGCGGCGGGAGCCCCGATGCGAATCGCCATAGTGCGTGAGGCCGCCGGCGTGGTGGGGGCGCGGACGGGCCCGGTCGCGTGGAGGCTGAGTCTCTGGGGTCTTTAGCGGGTCTGGTCTCCGTGAGGTACGGTCCGCGGGGATGGTGGAGCGCGGGCTGGGGTCAGGGCCGATGAGAGCGCGGCAGGCCGGGGCGCTGTCGGTGATGCGGACGTCGCCGGAACGTGGCCTCGGCCGTGGGCAGCCAGCATTTTCTTTCCTGCTGCTCATCTGTTTTGACCTTGGGCGAGTCATTTTGTGGCATCCTTTTGCCTCTTGTATTTGCAGTTGCCCTCCCCCTAACCTGAGTATTGGGAAAACTGGGGTAATGTGGGAGGGCCTGGAGCTGGTGCAGAGTCTGAGTTCTGAGCAAGCTGTGCGGGGTGGTGGCGGACGTGAGGGTCGGTGTTGACTTCTCTACCTGATCTTCCGAGGTGCTCGTCGTTTAACCCTCCTGGTGTTTTCTGTTCCTTCCGAGGGAAAATGGGAGCAGCTCTGCTTTTCAGGCCTGGAAATCGTTATATTTTGCATCTTGTATTGCACTGTGGTTTACAAAATACTTTACGTTAGTTACCTCATCCGCAAACAAGCCTGTAAGGCCTCATGGCAGGTGGGGAAATTGAGGCCTGAAGAAGTTAGGGATTTTCCCACGGGAAGGATAGTCCTTCCTTCTCTGGAAGGAAGGGTGGTAGCCGCCATGCTCGTGCCTGGCAATCTGTTCAAATAAGGAAGATAAAATGAAAAAAGATCTCTGACGTGAAAGCAAGCTCATTTTGCTCATGAGCGGATTGAATTTGATTAACTGAGTATAAGAATAGCCCTTGGAGACAGAATCAGGTCCAGTATCACCTTTACCAAAGTTATTGTTCCCTTCTGTCTCATCACTGCAAACAGAAAAGGAAGGCATGAAAGTTCTTTAAGGTTCACAAAGTTTTAGGAAATGCCAGGCGTTGTTCTCACTGCAGCCGTTGGTATTGGTGCAAGTGGAAGTTGCGATATCTGCGATACCTGGTAGCTCCACACGCTTTTTGCTGGTCACCCGCCCCCGCCCGATCCTTATTACCAGTTGACTCCCTGGAGAAGGGAAAGGCTACCCACTCCAGTGTTCTGGCTTGGAGAATTCCATGGACTGTTATGTATAGTCCATGGGGTCGCAAAGAGCAGGACAGGGCTGAGCAACTTTCACTTCACTTTCACTTTCCACCTTTTCTTGGGTTAAGCCTCCAGTTTCCTTGCTTTGAAAAACAAAACACGTATTTGCAGTATGGGACAGAATATTTTAAATTCAGATGATTGGTTATTTAACTGGTGTCTCACAGGCAATTGTCCTCCTCCTGTGTCCTTTTTTTTTTTTTAAAGAGTATTTTATTTATTAATTTGGCTGCGCCAGGTCTTTGTTGTGGCATGCATGATCTAGTGCCCTGACCAGGGATCGAACCCAGCCTCTGCATTGGGAGTGTGGTGTCTCAGCCACCGGACCACCAGAGAAGCCCCCCTTCTGTCTTCTTTAGGAACTGATTTTGGCCTGTATCCCCCTTTCAACAATTAGAGGACAGTGTATGTGGATCTATTCACAGCGCCTGAGATTCTCTAGAGCGAAAGCTTGCTGTTCAGGGGACAGATCTTGACAATATGCTTGCGGAAGGGGATGTTCTGGGGTCCAACTGGTTTCCCCGTTTGTCTGCTGGTCCCTTTTGTGTAGGTGTGTGGAATTTGTGGTGTGCCCTGTAGTAATTCATTTCTCCCGTGGCTTGCCTTGGCATCGTTGCTACTTGGCTATCCTCTTTCCCTTTCCTCTCTTTTTTTTTCGTGGTTCCATTGCATTCTTCAGTTGTCATCAGAGGGGGTCCTAATGGGTTGACATATTTTGTGGCCTTTGAGTGTGTGAGCACTAGACTCTTGTTCATGGACTCTTGTTCATGGACTTAGAGTTCTAATTTCAGATTTGTTGTCATCCTCTCTCTCTGCTTATTGTCCCCCTCTGTCCTTCCTAAGCTGATTTTATTTAAAGATTGTGAATTCTGTCTTCGTCAGTCTGTGGAATCGTCTGCTCTTAGAGCATCTCACCAGAGCACCTCAAATCTTGTCTCCAGCTGTCATTTACAGATGTTTTGAGGGCTGGTTTCCTATTTCAAAGTACCTCCTGGAGCTTAACCTGGCACTCCACAGATAATTTGAAAACAAAACAAGCATTTTCAAAACTGAAAGCTTTCATTCTCCCTTGACTCCTGGAAGAAGTGATTAAGATGTAAACACGATTTCTTCTTTACCCCTCAGCGTGGTTAATGATGTTACCACTGAGATCTGGCTAGAAATGTCAGTTACCTGTGTTGTGTTTTCTCTTCTGATCTCTCCTGTCCAGTTTTGGTCTTCACTTTCCCCTTCTCCCTGTTTTTGCCACTGCTGCCCTCAGTCCTTGACCAACTCTTGCCTCTGTTAGCAAAGTGACTTTCTGCCTTGCTTCCGTGACAATCTGCATGTTTGCTCAGCCTCTGCCTGCCTTCAGAGTTCTCATTCTAAGGTGTACAGTTGACCAGGCATTGACCCCCCACTTAGAAAAGTGAGATAATTCTCTGACTCCCTCTAAGATAAAGTCCAAGTTCATTAGCATTATACTTGAGGACCTTTGTACTCTGTGTTTCCAAATTCCTTTTTCATCCTTGTGAGCCTCTCTCTTGGTGTGAGGAAACCCGACTTCACACCACTGCTGTGCGTTCCTGGATCCTGCTCATCTTGCGAGGCTGATCTCTTCATAAAGCCTCTTTCATCATTCCTAACTGGTCACTTTTCTTTACTCCCACAGCATTTCATAAGTGCATTTGTGTAGCACCTGTCGTGCCTTATGTATAGTAATTTGTGTGTGTTTTGAGAGCTACCTTATGGACAGGTGAAATCATTCATTTTTAAATCTGCAGTGGCTCAAATAGCATGTGACCCCAGAGATGCCAAGAGAGGAAGCCCTCGAGGTATTTGTTATGAATCTGGGGCATCATAGATACTTACACGTGGTTGTGGGATGAATTGACAGTAGAAAAAGCCTTTCAAATCTGTAGAAGTACAGTCTAGTCTGTACATCATGATCATTTTCTTGTTTTTTTCTTCCTCCATTCTTGAAACAGACGTAGGAAAAAAAGCTCTCTCCGTCCTCGCTTGCTGTATTAAGTGGTTGCTGTTCCATGAGACGAGCAGGTATTTGTAGGCGTCAGAACCTAAGTGGGGACCTGTGAGTGTGGGCCTTTGGGTTTGTAGGGAAGCAGGGACCTGGCTCTACATTGAGAGCGAGTCCTTGGAGGAGCTAGCACGTTTGCTTCTTGTACAGCTCAAACTTCCAATGAACTAAAAAATATTGAGAGCTTTTTCCATTTTGAGTGTATAGTATTTAGTGGTGTCATGTTTACACTTTCCTGATGAGCATCCCTGGTGGCTCAGACTGTCAAGAATCTGCCTGTAATGCAGGAGACCCAGGTTCGATCCCTGGGTCGGGAGGATCCCCTGGAAGAGGGCATGGCTACACACTCCAGTATTTTTGATTCAAGAATTCCATGGACAAAAGAGCCTGGTGGGCTCCAGTCCTTGGGGTCGCAATGAGTCAGACACGACTGAACGATTAACACTTCCACTCTCCTTACACTTAGGTTTTCTAAGTACTGGAAGTTGGATCTTTGGTTATGATGTTCCACAGTGGTTTCTGGGAAAGGGACAGAGAATTTAAACCTGAGGTTTTTAGAAGCTGCTTTGAGTCTTTCTGGTGGATTTGAAAAGGAGATAGTATCTTCCTTTTTTTGTTTTTTGGCCACACGGCATGTGGGATCTTGGTTCCCCTACCAGGGATCAACCCTGCGTCCCCTGTAGTGGAAGCAAGCATGGAGTCTTAACCACTGGACCACCAGGGAAATCCTGAGACTATTACCTTCCATAGAGAGAACTCTGGACTCGAGGAGTCAGAAGGCCTAAGTTGTATCACCTACAACTGTTGTGACTTCAGGCAAGTTTTCCCTGAGCCCCGGTTTCATCATGGTGCGATCACAGGGTTGTGCAGAAGACAGATGAGAATTTGTGAGAGAACTTCGAAAGCTATGAAGCTCATTGGCACACTGAGATAGTGTAGGATATCAAAACCAAAGAAGACAACCTCAGCTTCTCCAGCGGGCAGTTGGTACATTTGTTCCTTTCATTCATTCATTCATTTCATTAATATTTATGGAGCAGTGGGTGTTAGGTGCCTTTCTCCTCCCTCCCACCTGACTGTAAAGCTTTCATCTAGGGGCAGAAGACATGTTGAGACACACCTAAACAGTGGTTTGAAAGTGCAAGTCGTGTCTGACTCTTTGCAACCCCGTGGACTGTACAGTCCATGGGATTCTCCAGGCCAGAATACTGGAGTGGGTAGCCTTTGCCTTCTCCAGGGGATCTTCCCAACCCAGGGACTGAACCCAGGTCTCCCATATTGTGGCTGTATTCTTTATCCCTGAGCCACAAGGAAAGCCCAAGAATTCTGGAGTGGGTAGCTTATCCCTTCTCCAGTGGATCTTCCTGACCCAGGAATGAACTGGGGTCTCCTGCATTGTAGGCAGATTCTTTACCAACTGAGCTATCAGAGAACGTGTTAATAAAACATATTATAGTAATAACACCAGTCTGTATGTGAACAACTCATGTTAAATACATAGTTGTTCAGGTCATCGTTGCATATGTCTCAGACACATACAGGGTGGCTTCACGGCTGCACAGCCTAGCCCGAGTTGAATGAATACTTCCTGTCTCACTGAGGTTGGGGACCACCACCATCCACGCTGCTGAGATTGGGCTGTTAGATCTCCCGGGGCCCATTTGACCTGTGACGTACCCAACTCCTGGTAACAACGGGCCTGCCGCAGCGCACCTCCTCTGTCTCGCCAGAAACAAGAGGGTGTCTGCTCAAGTTGCACGGAGCCTCTCTGAGAAGGGCAAGAGGCTTGTGGCAGCAAACGGGATGAGGTTGGGTTTCTCTTGATTGGTGAAACCTCCCAGTGCACCTCTTGTTAGGAGCTGTCGCTCTCATCAGGCCCCTGTGCCAGAGAGTTACCTTGATTTTCCTTTTTCACATTTTTATTTAATAATCTTCTCCAGGAGTTGTAGGCACTTATCTTCAGCATGTCCATTTAGGTCTGTAACCTGCACATCTTGGAGGCCTGTTTGGTATAAATTCTGATTAATGAAGGTTAGGAATGCAAAAAAGTGACTTGGTGTCAATTTCAGGTGACCCTGGAATGGTTAGGGTGGGCATGACCTCAATAACAAACAGATCCAAACACACAGTGACCTCAGGACTCCAGCTTGTTTCTCTGTCCTGTAACAGTTTCAGATGACTGTAGGGGGTGAGTGTTGTGGGGGTGGACGTGGTGGTTTAGTCCCTAAGTCATATCTAACTCTTTGCAACCCCATGGTCTGTAGTCCACTAGGCTTCTCTGTCTGTGGGATTTCCCAGGCAAGAGTACTGGAGTGGGTTGCCATTTCCTTCTCCAGGGAATCTTCCCGACTCAGGGATTGAGCTTAGGTCTTGTGCATTGTAGGCAGATTCTTTACCAACTGAGCCACCGGGAAGCACTGGTGGTCTTTAAAGCAGTAATCCAAGGACCCAGGCTGTTGGAGGGCCTTCCTTTTCGAACGCGTGGCCTCCAGGTTTCCCTGGGGTCACCTTCCTGTTCCCTGGACGGGACTAGAGCGCGGAGGAAGGGGCAGGACAGGCTTTACGGGCGGGACTTGGGAGAGGTGCACACTCCTCCATGCGTGTTCCCTGGGGCCCCAGTTCCCGGCACAACGGGGAGGCATGGACCAGCCATGTGCCGAGGAGGGAGGGGACGGGCCGTCTTCACCACGAAACCAGGAGCACCCTGTTCCGCTTTGGGCAACTTGTCTTATAAAATGTCTTGCAGTCGGGAGGATGAGAAAATGAAGCCAGGCAGATTCTAGCAGAATTGAGGCATCTGAGCACGCACTTCTTGTTCAGTCAGCGTTGGAGTAGCTCAGATTTGCAGAGTGTCATGCTGAGTGCTTTGAGGATGAAGTCGAGAGGGCGTGTTCCCTGCCTTCTCAGGGCTGGGGGTGTCTTGTGCAGGTTTAGTGATGATCAGTATAGTAATGATCATTCCAGGGGGCTGAAGAGAATCTAGTCTTCGGCTGTGCACTTGACCTGAGGGGGCAGTGGGGTGATGACGGTCATCAGGTGAAGAGTATGGTGATTGGCAGAGGGCTCCAGGTACTCACCACTTGGGAGTCAGACACAAGGACTGGGACCCACACCTGCAGTGCCAGTGGTCTGCCAAGCAGGGTGGGGTGGTGGTGGGGGCGACCCTAGAAACGGGGCCTCAGCAGTGGAGGATCTATGAGGCGTCTCACTGTAAGAGAGCCATCACGGGAAAAGCAGCATGGGATGGGCAAAATCTTGTTTGAGAAATGGCTTTCCTGTTTTCCCAGTGTTTTTCTGTCATGACTTAAGGGATATGACACTGTGGTCACCCTAGAGGCACAAGTGCCCACTGCCGCCTGGAGAAGATTCTGCTGGACCCTTCTGGGGCCTCGCAGAGTTTGGAAAGCCCACCAGCAAGTGTCATGTCCTTCCATCCCTCTTAACAGTGCACGTTCATCACGGTGCACTTTAGCTGCTTCCTGAAGAATCACGAGCATCTTCTAGTAAGTGCCCTTAGAGAGCTTTGCAGAGAGCACCTGCTGTTTGGAGGAGGGGACCTCACGAGGTCTGGGGACTCAGGGAAGGAAGGGATAGCATTTGAGCATCCTTATTTTGATAAAGTTAGGTTTAAGCTGCTGATTTAAAAATATATTAACAAGGCTAGAAGCTGGTTAGAATTTTACTATAGTAATTTTATTTATTTATTTATTTATTTTTGCTGAACAAACATTTATTGTTTCCATCCGTCTGAGGTTTTGTAGAAAATAAAAAGACACCAAACAGGAAATGCATATCTGATAGTCAAATATGCAAAGCTCCTGACTCCTGAGGATAATTCTTTCCCAGGGAAACACTTGAACCTATTTAAGTAACATAAATAACTCACAGCTTATATTGGGATAAAAGGAACAGAGCTCAGATCTCTACTCAAGCAGACCAAGAAATAAACTCCGTGTTATTTTGGCAAGGACACCCACTAGTAACTTCAGGATTTTTCTTGTTTGTCTTAAGCTTGAGGGTTTGAATTATTTTGCTGGTAAGTTGAGTGGTTTGGATATCTGACCCTTTCTAAGAGTCTGTCCTGCCACCTCCGTGACCTGAGCCATCTTCATCTCCCACCTGGATCACTTCAGAGCCTATGCATATATCTCCTGCTTCCACACTTGACTCTGTAAACTGGCTGCAATATACTAGCCAGAACAATTCATTTAAAATGAAAGCAAATTGGGCCATTCCTCTTAAAATCACCCACTGGATCCCCATTTCATTCAAAAGCATTGTCTAGGTCTTCAAACACACCAGTCTGTCCCACCTCCTACACCCCTTGCCTCCTTGCCCTCAGTCCTTACTGTTCTCTCTTTAGTCTCACTCTACTCCAGACCCCTCTGTCTCTTAGTTGTTCTTCAAACAAGTCAGGGTAGCTTCTACTTAAGGTTTTCTTACTTCCTGTGCAACTCTTCCTCTACCTGCCTGATTCTTTGTTCAAATTTCTTCTTTTTTTTTTTTTTAAATTAGTTGGAGGCTAATTACTTCACAACATTTCAGTGGGTTTTGTCATACATTGACATGAATCAGCCAACTGTAGTAATTTTAAATAATTTCACAAGAACACTGATGCTGTTAAAACATAGCATCTTTTAAGAGGCTCATCATGGCATGGTCCACCTGTAATTCTGAGCTGATGGGCTGTGTCAGCCTCCCTGTGGGTATTGCTAGGTGCTTCCATCTGTCTGGTTGGAACCGTGTGATTGTGGTGTGAACTCAGCGTGTCAGCTCCTCAGGATCCTCGTTGTGAGTCGACTGTGAGTGATCGCGTAGAGGAGGCCTCCCCGCTCCAGATCTGAGCGCATCACACGGCCTGACTTAGACGCCTTGCTAACTCCCGAGACGGTGGCAGGGGCCCCGGCTCCCACACAGTGAAGCACAGAGACCCGAGAGGCAGGAAAAACGGTCTTGGTTTCTGATCTCTCACTGAAGTCAGAGGAGGAAGTAAGCAGTGAAAACGCCACCTCTGCCTCCCGGGTGCACAGTCAGGGCCATGGGGACCATTCCGGATGGACAGGGCAGGCAGCCCTGCTGGTGCCTGGAGGCCAGACAGCCCCGCCTGGGCACCTCTGCGCCAGCGATGGCTTCATGCAGGAATGCTCTGAGCTGTACCCGAAGGCTGGAAGCAGAATACTCGTGCAGGTCTGTGCCGGCACCAAGGTCCTGGGTCATGTGGATTTGAGGGTTTGATGTTGGTAATCTTACTCCTTTGTGATTTTATCTTTGAAAACTTTCTCTCCAGGCCAGTTTACCTATAGACCTTCACCTTCTTTAAATAAGACATTCTCCCGACTATCAGTAGCTTTCCTCAGCTGTGTCCAGTTCTAATTCTGGACATTGGATTTGCCAGCTCTGTAACAGTTGGGCATGTTGGAGGAGAAAGCTGAGATGAGTCACATATCTGGGATCTACAGGGTTGGTGGGTTTATTGGCTGGAATTCTGCAGCTGCTCCTGTAGTTGAACCGAGTGGGTTTGGAGCACCCGAACTAGGGGCCAGGGTTTGTCAGTGTAGTCGTCCCAAGGTACCTGCAGGGGATTCCTTCCAGGACCCTCCATGGCACCAGAATTCCAGAGAGCTCAGGTCCCTAAGAGTCTACCCTATGGACAGGGACCTCCGAGTCCCGTAGCCTCAGATTCATCCAGCCACGGGTCACATTAGTGTTGATCTGTGGTTGATGAGCTTAGTGACATGAAAGATTCTGAGCAGGAGAGGTAAACTTTCATGTCTTACTTTTTAAAAGAGAATAATCAGACTTTAAGCTTATTTTTTTTCAATATAGAAAACTTTAAATTTATTCTTTATTTTTTTATTATAGAAAAACTGAACTTTTTTTTTCCCCTTCCCTCTGTGAGTATGAATAAGACTTGGTTTTTAGTGTAGAGGAATATGTTCCACAATGAAATAATGAAATTTATAAAACCATTACAGTGGAAGGGCTATTTTCTGATCATAATAAGAGATTAAAACATACGACTTAGCTTTGTAAAAGGTGTTTTCAGTAATACAGAACAGGCTGTAACTGGACTGCTGACATACTTCATGTCTTGCCATTAGGTACTGTCTTTATAATTTGAGGGTTATTTCAATGTTTTATGCAATCACATCTAAGCTTTGTTCAAGAGAATAAGCAGATGGGTAAATTTGTTTCGGGCTTTATAGTTTGACAAGTCTTCTGGGGTGTGTTTTCTCATTTAATCATTATAGCGCTCCTGAGCCTTCAAGAAGCTAAGTGACTGGGGTCCTCCGGCGGCATTTTAACTCTGAATTCAGGCAGTTAAAAAGTCTCTCTAGCATACTTTCAGAGGGCCTTGTAGAGCTGTTTTTGTGTGGAGAAATAATTTTCTAAAAGTCTTGAAATATCCATGAAGTTTTTTAAAAACTTCTGTTAAACCTTCAAAAAATGCATTGAAATTTTGAAGCATCGTTTCTGAAGAAGCTATGGGCTGAGGGGGGTGGGTTATTGATTAATAATATAAATTATACCAGATACACGTATTAGTGTCTTGGTTTTAGATATTTTCAGGGTTACAGGAAATGTTGAGTGAAATTCTAACATGATATTACAGTTTACTCTAGAATATTTTTAGGACCTGTGAAAGTATGGTACTGGCAGGAAGTGATTCCTCTGTTGGCCATCTGTAAAGGGTCACTTTAATTCTCTTGCATGTGTTCTTTTCCTCTCTCTCACCCTTTTTTTTTTTTTATGTAACTGTTTTGTTTTACAGTAGCGTAACTATTTAATGACATTGGAGGGGTTAGATCATAAATGCGATAATATGCAGAAACAGGAAGAGCATCAGCTAAATATGGAAAAGAATTACCTGGCAGAAAATGCCTAATATAAATATGTCAGTACTCTTAAGACAGAAATCTGGGCACAGTTGCTGCTGTGTTGCTGAGGGGGAATATGAAACTTCATCCCATGAAGATGCTGAAGAGTGGTCTCAACTCTCTTTTCCTCTCGGGGGCCTTGCTGCCATCCTCTTACACTAGTGCCGAACATTGAGGTGCTCGGGGGGTCGGGGGTGCACCCGGGGGTGGGCGGAGGCGCACAAGGGTGAAGTGATTTCTCTTTAAAAAAAAAAAACTCACTTTGAAATTAATGAAGCAATGTCTTCTATTTAACCTAGCAAAACTTTCGTTTAGTGGCAATTCAGGATGAGCCCTGTTTTAGGCCTTGGGAGATGTCCATCTTAAAGGAGATCAGTCCTGGGTGTTCATTGGAAGGACTGATGCTGAAGCTGAAGCTCCAATACTTTGGCCACCTCATGTGAAGAGTTGACTCATTTGAAAAGACCCTGATGCTGGGAGGGATTGGGGGCAGGAGGCGAAGGGGACGACAGAGGATGAAATGGTTAGATGGCATCACAGATTCGATGGACATGTTTGGGTGGACTCCGGGAGTTGGTGATGGACAGGGAGGCCTGGCATACTACGGTTCATGGGGTCACAAAGAGTTGGACACGACTGAGCATCTGAACTGAACTGAACTGAATGTAGGGTTTTACAGCCTACAGGTTTTACGTTTAGACCATGTTTTCCTTGATAGCACCCTAGATTTGACCTTAGCCAAGAAGCCATTTCTGTCTTTTTGCGTCATGTGACAATTGGACAGGTGGAGATGCTGTAAAGGGGATACAGATATTGAACCCAGTGAGTCCTGGTTCCTTTGTATTTAATAGTCCTTTTTTTTGTCTCATAGCTTATCCTTCTCACTGATTTTACTTTCAGCTGGTTCATAGCAAGAGTCTCCGTTCCCCCATGTTTCAGTGTCATTTTCTTCTCTTGCCTAGAAGCTGTCACTGGCAGCCTCTTCAAGGGCCATCAGGCTTCTGTTTACAAACTCATGAAGCCCTTTGGGTTTCCATTTCTTTCTCTGTATCCATTCGGGTCCCACCTACATCCAGGTTCAAAAGCATTCTCACCTGTTTTAGTTCTTTTTTAATGGCAATACCTCATTTTTGGGCGTCACTGACTCAATGGACATGAGGTTGAGCAAGCTCCAGGAGTTGATGATGGACAGGGAATCCTGGTGTGATGCAGTCCATGGGGTCACAAAGAGTCAGGCGTGACTGAGTGAACTGCACTGAACCCCATTTTTAATATCCGTATCTGTGCCAGTTATTTATTGCTAACAAATTGTATTAGAGATCACCCAAAGCCTAGTGGCTCAAAACAGCATTTCCTTTGTTCACAAGTCTGTGTTGGAGCAAGGCTCAGTGAGTGAGCCCAGCTCATTTCTTCTCCAGTCTTCGTCAGCTGGGATGTCGTGAAGGTGGGGACCAGAGTCATCTGAAGACCTGTTCATGCACACGTCCGGCAGTTGGAGCTGGCTTTTGGATGGGTCATTAGGTGGGGGCGGTCAGTCGGGACACTGACATGTGCTCAGTATGTAGCCTGGGCTTCTTCAAAGCGTGGTGACTGATGCTAAGAGTGGGCTTCCCCACGGAGCCAGTCAGAAGCTATTTAGCTTGAGAAATCACATAGCAGTTCCCCCAGACTCTGTCCACTAGAATCAGTTACTGAGGCCAGCACATATTTAAGGAGAGGGAATTTCACAAGAAACTTGTCAAAGAATTTGTAGACATGTTTGAATACCACCGGCTCCACTCACCTCGACTTACCAAGTAATCATTCTGTCTAAATGAAAGTTCTTTCCAACTCTGTGTCACTGAAATTCCAGCAAATATTTTTTGTGTGTTTTCTTTGGTATAGTCTGTTATTCTGTGGAAAGTAACAAAGGATTACAAGAAAGAGGCATTTTTCTCTTGTTCAGAAAAATGTATGGATCATCTCACTAAACTCTTAGGAGACGGGATATCTTTAGCCTTGCAAATCATTTCTCTTTGGAATGCAATTCAAATTAGCAAAAACTATTTCTAGTTCAGAAAAAGGCTTATTGGATTAAAATCCATACTTAGAAGATTTATTAATTACAGCCTTATTTTCACAATCTTCTTTTGGGAGGCATTTATTAAGTCAGCCTCAGATAACTCAATACAGTATACCTCAAACTTCTTTAAAAACCATGGGACATGTTGGGGGGGAAGGAGTAAGAGACGTTCTACTAAGGGGTGACTTGCAGTCATTCCATGGAGGAATGATAGAAAAGTACTATTATAGAACAATAAAAGAGTGTAAAATCAAGTGCAAATTTTGTGTGACAAAGATGATGACAGTGAAGACTATATTTTGTGACTCTTGGTGGTTTAAACTTCTTTCTTGATTCTCTGAGTAATTCCTTGTCCTACATTCATCAATACAGATACCATCATATTTATTTGATCCTTGGTTTGTGTTAGGCTGTGTTCAGTCCACTTCCCTCATTACCAAATGTCATTTGTTTTATTCTTGCAGATTGATGATCGTCCAGCAGAGCTGGAAACTGTATGTTCACAATGTCTGCACATGAATGCAAAAATTCAGGTTCTTCGAGAGGAGTTATTATTCATGACAGGAAAGCAAAAGAAATGTGAAAAACTAGAGAAGAATAACAAGAAGCTGAAGCAAGACATAGTGAACCTCAAAAGTCACATAGAAATGAATATGACGGAACACAGTCAAGTAGAGCAGTATAAGCAGGAGATTGAGGAAAGAGCGAGACAGGAGCTAGTAGAGAAATTCAAAGAAGTCAACACGGTTTTACAGGTTAATTTGTTGATCTGTCATATCCTTGAATTCACCTCACTGTAAATTACATTGGATGTATACAGCTTATGTGTTTCCTCTGCTTCCCTTAGAGCAGTTTGTTTGGTAGATTTCTGGAAGGAAGGGGGCACTTGTCTGTCTCTGAAGAGAGAAATATTTCAATTTCCATCACAGTTATCACTCAATTGATCTTTCAGAATGATTCTGACTAGAGGATCCTTTTACTTATAAGACCAGCTGGTATAAAACAAGACCATGAGAAGGAAACAAAGTACTGTGGTTTAGAATGGGTACCATCCTCTTGAATTATTCTCAAGTTGTCTCGTTCAGTTTTTAAAATTTTAAGTTGATCCTCTTATTATTTGAATTATCAGGTTACATAAATACTACTATAACATTGATTCTGCTTTAATTTTATAATTCAGATTTAATTCATTTCACATTGACCATGATTATTTTAAAGTTTCACTTTTCTTTTTTTCACATTTAAAATTGCTCTCTGAATTACTGACTCAAAACTAAAGGGAACAAATATAATTATTCACGTTATAATCATTAACAAAAGAAATATATCTTTTAAAATTTGACTTAGATACAAGCGGCATCTCAAGAATACTTAGAGCAGACAGACGAGGAGCATATTGCTTTCTTAAGAAGTCAGATGGAACTCAGAATTAAAGAGTTGGCATCTGAAGTCTTCAAGATGGAAACTTATGAAGCAGATTTGGAAAAATATAAGAAACTCTACCTCGAAGAACTAAAAGTTAGGAAGTCATTGGAAAAGAAGCTAGACGAGTAAGTCAAAACACAGAATCACAAAATAAATGTAGTCCATTAATTTGTCTCTGAAGCCTAGTTTTTATAGAGCCAGGTTCTTGAGATTAGTAGGCAGTGAAAGCTAACTAGACAGTCCCTGCTAAGGGGGCGCCCTAAGACAGATTAGTGACACCACGTCCTGGTGCGTTTTCCTACACTGTGTAAAAGCATGCTTGTGAAGTCGGGCCACGTTCACACAGGGGTGAAAGGCGGGGTAGTTCACAGAGGGGACGCTGGCATGGTGGCCTGACTGAGGGAGGGTGTGGAGGCTGGAAGGGGCAGATCCCACCTGCACCGCCCTCTGAAAGCAGAGCACTCCTAGGACGCCTTTCATAAGCCCAGAGAGCATACAGCAAAGGAGCAGGGACCCAGGGCACGTTCTGCTAGTCGATGCCTAAAATAAGCGCACACAAGGGAAACACGGGTGCTCCCAGAGAGGGTTCAGGGCTGTGGGACGTGATGCTGGGATGTGGGGTGTGGCTTCCGGGGAAGGAGCTCGGTGGGGCCGCTCTCCCTGTTTGTGGAGCGCGATGCCTCTCGCTGTAAAAACATGCACTGAACGCCGTTTCAGCTTTTTGCCTTTTTAAATGAAACCAAAAATCCTCTTCAGACTTTTTTTTTCTTTTTTTCTTTTTTTTTTTAAATGAAAAACAGGTGCCTATGTAGGGCCCTCGTAGAAGTGAAGTAACATAAAATGAACTTTGGAAAAGCAGGGGATGCTTGTAATTGTTCCTGGGGCCGTTTTAGCCCTTTTCAGTCTCACCCACTGACTTTCTCATCCTCCCTCGAGACTGTGGCTCTAGGTGATTCCTCAGAGGCAAGTGCTTAATTTTTCCGAGGTCATGAGTGAAACATTTATACAAGGGGGGTGAAAGCAAATGCTTGAAAGTGGCCTTGTGGGAGGTGTGTTCCTTCATCCCTGAACTGTTTCCTGGGGGCAGGCGTGTCCCAGAGGCGGCAGGCGTCACTGTGAGCCCACCTCCCGTTCTCTCTGACGCCCTTTCTCTCCTCTCCCAGCTGTGACTTGTTACCTGAGGAGCCCCAGACACACGTGAGCTTCTTTAGAACAAGGTCAGAGCTCTCACTGTTTACAGCAGGTCTGCTCTCTGCTTCCAGTGCTCACACGGTGTGACGGGAATTCCATTTACTGTGCGGCAGCTTACAAAATGCAAATCCTTTAGGGAATCGTGAACAAAACTGGTGTTTTCCATCTTCCCCAGGACTAATTGGAGGCTGGCAGAGATGAGCACCGAACTTGAGGTGGAGAAACAGCAGAACAGATCTTTACTGAGCACTCTTACCACGAGGCCAGTCCTGGAGCCGCCCTCGCAGAAGAAATTTCCATAATACTTCAATATGAATCTTTCTCCAAAAACAAACATAGGATTTTCTACCTCAATTCCATGCCCTTCAGATAACAGCATGGCGACTGACTTGATCAAGTTTAGTTCTACTATCTTTTTTTCCTTGGGTTTAGCATGTCCAATATGAATGATTCTTATTTTCAACTTCTGAGCTGTTTATTTGACTTATGTGCACTAAGTAAAAGCCATAATTAACTGTGCTAACCAAGGAGACAAAAATTTTATGTTTCTTTGGTCCTAGATTTCTATTTTTAAGATACTTATTAATTTCTTAAATTTCTTGAAAAGCTGCATTTAAATTCTACTTTAGAAATGAAATCTTATTGCCTAGTAACCGAACATATACTTTCAGATATTTGACCTCCTTTCTAATTGATTTCACCTTGGCAAGTGTTCATAATCATCTCCAAGCTCCGCTGAACCCACTGCAGTTTTTCTACCCCTAAGCATAAGTGAATGACTGGCATCGAAACACTAACCATATATGGATGTTTTTGTATTTGAAGGAATCCTATATAAATCCTTTTTATGAATTAAACAAACTTGTAGCACTATATCAGAAGATTAATTTCTAGTTTTCAATCAACATTTTGGTCATTTTCTTACACAAGAATGCATCTTTAATCGCTATTTTACTTAGAGCCTTGTTACTTAAATTTCTAAAAAATATTTTCTGAGCAATTGTAGAACGTTTCTAAATTTGTAGTTAAAGCAAACATTAAAAAATTTTAAATGAAGCTCACTTTTGTCTCTATCTCAACAGCACCTGGATGATTGATGACTAAGAGCAATGATGGGGAGTCTAAATTGCAGCTAGTTTTCATTGTGTGATCGTTGTGATTAAAATATCCATTTCAGTCAGAGCACACGGGTTTGTGGTTTTGATGGTGTTTTCATGATGGTTTATGGTGCAGATAAAAATAGCCCTTGTTAAATGCAGTCTCAACCTGTGTTCCCATTTGGCTTCTTGCCATCATAGAGCAATCTAAGGTTTCTTCGCCAGCACTGCGGCTACGTTGGGTCTTAGTACTTGAGAGCCATGAACCTGGAGGACGTGCTTTAGCTGTGCAGTCACAGCGGGCCTCCAGACTCTTCATCCCAAGTCAGACACTGCCCCACGCAGGCCTCAGGGGAGGAAGCAAAGGCTTAGTCCCCACCCCAGGGGCGGGCTGCCTACCGCAGACCCAAGTTCACGGTGCTGTGAGCACACACATCTTTTCAAAGAAGACATTGGGAACCAAGCAAGCACTTCTTAGTTCCTTCTCCCAAACTCACCCGTTGGGTAAATCTCGCTTCTCATGAGGAGGGTAGGAGTTATAAGTGCTCCCCTTGAAACTTCAGGCTGAGGAGATGAAGTTCAACTGCAATTTCTGACCAGATTTAGATTATAGTTGAGATTACACTCATGCTTTTTGTATATACCAACTAATTATGACAGCTTGGATAGAAGTATGCTAAATAGTAAAGAGAGGTCTTATTTGTGTTTTAAATTGTGTCCTAAATAACTCAAAATGTGGATAATTCATTTTGCTGATTCATTTTAATAAACCAGGTTTTATCTGGAGGAAACGAACATCCTTTTAAGACAAATCTCTTCAGTTTTGGCCTGCTTGATTCAACTAAAGATTTCCTCTTTCAAGTTTCCTGTCCTGTGTTTAAAAGATATTTATGCTTTACAAATTAACTATATCGACTGCTACAAAGGAGTTTGATATTGATTTATTTTTGTTCATGCATTTAAGACATATAATTTAAAACATTTATGAAATGCCACAAGCATTATTGAACTATGTAACAAGGTTTTACAGATTCATTTTCTCGATGTTACAGTTAAAAATCTATATGTGTTTTCTTAATCTGAGGAAGGAGCTGGCATAGGACTCTAGACTCAGTAAGAAGTCCATTGGCCTTGTTACTTCTTTTGTAGAATTAGGAAGTTTGGCTAAATCAATGACTCTCATACCTTAAAAAAAAATTTTTTTTTTCCCAAAGAAAACAACCTTTCTTTTGAAAAACACTTCTGAGTGGAATGGTATTATATGAAAGAGACAAGTATAGAGCCATTTAGCTAAAGGAATGGCCAGAGACGGTGCAGCTGTGACTTCTCTGTTCCTCACCCCTGCAGTGACCCCCGTGGGACCTTCCCCTTCCATGGGGCATAGTTCGCAAACTGACACTTATGAGAGAATCCTTCTCGCTAAACACCTTTAGAATTAAAACTTGCCGGTACATTGTTTTCTTGTGTATAATTTCCTCACCTTTCTATGTTTTCACTAAATGGAAAAGTTTAAAGAAAACTGCAGATGTGTTCTCCTTATTAACATTCGACTTCAGACTACTTCCTCCATATGACATGATCCTCACCTAGAAATCAAAATAAAGTACATATTTAGGGCAGGAACTGTTAAGGGAGAAGAGAGTGATCTTGTGGGTCATTACTAGGATTATGGGTCATTCCCTAATTCTCTGAAATTATGTGTACTCGATAGATTGATATTTATTATACTTTTTATCAGATTAATCTAAATAGCATTCCATATATATATTGTCTTATCTAAAAGCAGAATAAGTAGGAATTCATTTTCTTCTATTTATGTGATGATTTTTCTACTTAAGTAATCTTCAAGTTAGGTCTAGTCTCTAAAAGTATTATTTAAGTGTCACATGTAGTAAATTATATGTAATTCCTGTGATAATTCTCTTGTTTAACTTAAACATAAATAATACTTGGCTTATTTGAGATGCAGCGGGAGTTGGACAGGAGTATAACTAGAGAACTAGAAGAAGGTATGTTGCCAAAACGTATGAATTAAATTTAGACACTGATTTCTGAAATACATGGTAAACAGTCAGTGGCATCTCTTTCTGTTGTTTGGATAACAGTTGCTATCTTAAATATTTTTTCTTACATATAGCTAATGAGAAATGTGAACACATGAACGGTCATAGTGAAAAATATAGTTCTTCCTTATTGATTCATCATGTTCCATAGCTTGAAAAATAATCTCTAAAGGTCTATACATTTCTTTTACTTCTGGCTATTTCCTTCTTCTACTGCCTGCATCCCTGTGGAACTGTCTGCCTGCACCTGACACTATTCTCAGGAGATGTGGCGTTCACCTGCTTCTCAGGCGCCGGTGGCGGTTAAGGCTGGGAAACCCAGACTCAACAGTCACGTGTGTGTAGCAGTCACTTGGTGGGTGACTAAAATTTCTCTGTCACTGACTTTGTCACCAGTTTATCTTTCACCCTCAGGAAAAGCTCCAAACACCCACATCGGTTTGGGTCCTGCCAAAGTAGGCGGCCTTATCTCCTTACCACCCTCCTCTGCCCTCAGCTCTGCATCTAACCAGCCAGACTGTAGGATCTCACAGCCGCGCGTCCTCACCTGCGGGCTTTGTACGAGCTTCTCCCCTCCGTCTCCTGTACTTTTTCCTGTCCTTCAGGCATCTGCTTCCATAGCACCTCCACCAGAAAGCTGGCAGTACTGACACGAAGCTGGCTGTCCCTTCTGAGTGTCCCTGTGCCGTCTTTTATATCTGTTTTGTATTTGTGAGTCTGTGTGGAAGTTGCCTGTTTGTCTGTTTTTCCAGTTGAGGGCATATCATTTTCCAGGGTGGACCTGGGTCGCCTTCATCTTATAATTGCAGTCCTTGTCCCAGCACCTTTGCACACCGTTACTGAGTGAACCAATGAAGAATGAGGAAACCAGAAATCTGATGCTCAGCCACACGTGCACCATGAGCAGATTATAGAACTGTAATCTTGTATTTCACGTCATGCCACCTATAGATAGATTTCATTTTTCGGAACACTAGGAAAGGTCTCAGGTTTTTTCGTTTTTTTGTTGGTTTGTTGTAACTAATACTTACTTAATTCAAGTGTTTTAGGTAAAGAATATAATTCTTTCCTTTTCTTTCCAGTTGAGGCTGAATTGGCATCTGATGCCTTTCAAGTATCTTCTCGAAGCTCTTCAGATGGGTCAAATGTGTATGATGACCAATTTTTGCAAGCAAAAGCAGAGTATCAACAGATTTTGTTTAAAAATATAAGATTTGGAAAGATAAATAGTAAATGTTTCCCTACTGGACTGTTTCCATGACATTTCATTGTTTCCCATTAAAGATGATGAGAAAATCTTTTTGAAAAGAAAATATTTTTGTGTTACGTGTGTATGATGAAAATTTACATAGTATTTTAAGTGCTGTTTCTCTGCATCTAACTTACTTTTAAGCAGATTTAAAAACCAGCAGTGTTGAGTTTTCCATATTCTAAGCGATAGTGTTAGTTACTCAATCGTGTTCAACTGTTTGCAACCCCATGGACTGTAGCCCACCAATCTCCTCTGTCCATGGAATTCTCCAGGCAGGAATACTGGAGTGGGGAGCCATTCCCTTCTCCAGGGCATCTTCCAGACCCTGGGATCAAACTCACGTCAGGTGCATTGCAGGTGGATTCTTTACCATTTGTGCCACCAGGGACGCCCTTTACAGACTCAGACGAGCCCTAATACCCGCTGTTTAAGCAGCACCCAACGAGCCAGACTTGTCATTAATATTTAGTGGTGTTGATTGATAGCTTTTTTGTATGTTCACTTTTTACCACTATATATAGACCCAAAGATTTAGATACTGCTGTTATGGCTACCATCCATATTTTGATGTGTTACAATTGTTAGTAGTGGCATAAAACTTACTATAAGTAACTTTAAACACAGATTCAAAAGTCCTTCCTCATGGAGAAATAAGGTTTGCCTGAGTTTTCGCCTTTGAAATGAATGAACTTTTATATATTACATTTTTATTTTTATTTAGAAGATAATATCTTTACAATATTGTGATGGTTTCTGCCATACATTGACTTGAATTGGCCATAGGAATGCATATGTCCCCTCCCTCCCACCTCCCTCCCCGTTCCAGCCCTCTAGGTTGTCACAAAGTACCAGCTTTGGGTTCCCTGCATCATACAGCAAATTCCAAAAAGACACATGTACCTCAGTGTTCATTGCAGCACTATTTACAATAGCTAGGACATGGAAGTAACCTAGATGACGGTCAACAGCGGAGTGGATAAAGAGCTGTGTGTTACTCAGCTCTAAAAAGGAATGCATTTGAGTCCGTTTTAATTGACTTCTGATTTACTTTTGGAGACAGTGTTAAAATTAGAGAAAGTTCTTCGTTCCTCATGGCAGTGGCTTCTCCTGTTGCAGAGCCCCAGCTCAAGAGTGCAGGCTCAGCAGTTGTGGTGCTTGGGGTTAGTTGCTCCGCAGCCTGAGGGATCTGCCCAGACCAGGGATCAAGCCCCACGTCCCTTCAATTGGCAGCGGATTCTTAACCACTGGACCACCAGGGAGGTACACGTGTTCATTTTAAAACAGTGCCTGGGAATCCCCTGGTGGGCCAGTCATTAGGGATCTGGCTTTCACTGCCAGGGGCCCGGGTTCAACCCTGGTTTGGAAATTAAGATTCCACAGTCTGCAAAAAAAAAAAAAAAAGCAGTGCCTATAATTGTGTTGGTCATCTTACCGTTGAAGGAAGAGTGTTCTGCCCCCCTCCCCGCCCCCGCCACAGACATAACTCAATAAAACTGGTCTCATGTTGAATGAGAAAATAAATCTAACCTGGAAAGATTCCTGAGTTGGTTCTTGGGCAGAAACAAATGAAGAACAACCTTAAACCCCTCCCTGCTGGCCCTGGGGGAGCTTCGAGGTGAATCTGACTCCTGTTACTTCCCCCAGAGCCCTTGTGGCCAGTGCTGTCAGCAGAGCTGCTCCTGGGGCGAGGAGGGCTCTGCCTCACACACCCGCCCCACGCAGCTCGGTCACTTTCCCCTCTATTGAGTTTTCTTTATGACTTCAGACTCAGGTGTGGGGACTCCCCTCGTGGTCCAGTGGTTAAGACTCCATGCTTCCACTGCAGGGGGAGTTTGTTCCATCCTTGGCTGGTGAACTAAGATGCCACATACCATTTGTGGTGTCGCCAGGAAAAAAAAAAAAGAAACGGGCTGTGATTTTGATCGCTCATGTCCTAGCCCCTCTTGATATCACCTGGAATTGTATTCGAGGGCTAGGTGAGCAAAAGGCACATTTGTGAAAATCTACACTGGTTAAAACAGGATACACAGGTTACCTGGTTTCCTTGATTTTTTTTTCCCCCTGGCCCATCCTCCTTTTGTGAGCTGTGATGAGAGAGGACACAGAAACACAGTCAAATGTTATCAGATAAAACAGCAGCACACTCAGCCATCTGGATACTTTACATTTTAAAGCTGGACTCAGCAGTAGCCCTATGGGAAGTAAGACAAAGCATTGACTTTTAAATATAGACTTTTAAACGATCTGTTGTTTTCTTTTGGAACTAGAATTAGAATAGTTAATACTCATCCACAAACCATTATTATGTGTACATTATTGTTGCAATTGTGATAATAGAAAATTTTATTTATTTTTATGCCAACTTATATTGTGAGAACACATTTAGTCACTTTGGGTTTTATCAATCCTGTTATGCTTGTCCTTGGAACATCTTTCGCGTATTCGAGGTTTGTAGTTGAAAAGTTTACTGTAAAAAAAAAATCAAAAACAAAAAAATGTATTGTTTTTACAGAATAAATTTATTGGAATGTGGAAAAAAAAAAAAAAACAGCAGCACACTCAGCCATCAGATTCCCTCCTGTTTTTTTTTTTTTTGTTTATTTTTTTGGTTTTTTTGGTGAATGCTACACAGCTTGTGGGATCTTAGTTCCCCAACCAGGGATTGAACCTGGGATCTTGGCTATGAAAGTGCAGAGTCCTAGCCACTGAACCAACAGAGAATTCCCAAATCGCCTCCTGTTTGATGGCTCAAAAGAAAGCTGATAAGTATTATCAAAGACACAAAAGACATGAGATTGAATCAAACAAAATGGCCATTTCATTCTGCTCCCATGTAGTCAAGTTTTTTTGTTGTTTTTTTTTTCATATTATTTATTTAGCTGCACCAGTGTTGCCTATGACATGTGGGATCTTTAGTTGGGGCATTTGAACTCTTAGCTGTGGCATGTGAGATCTAGTTCCCTGACCAGCAGTGGAGCTGGGTCCCCTGCATTGGGAGCTTGGAGTCTTAGCCACTGGACTACCAGGGAAGTCCCTCAACAAGTATCTTTGAGCACTTATTATGTGCTAGGCAACATCTAGAAGCTAGGAATGTAAAGTGAAAGCATTACAATATCTCTGTGAAATGAAAGCTTTGCAAGAATATTCTTTCTAGTATTGATCCACATGGCATAAGTCTGGATGCAGCCTTTTCAAGATGAGATTAGTTAAGATCCATATAGTCAAAGCAGTGGCTTTTGCAGCAGTCATGTATGGATGTGAGAGTTGGATCATAAAGAAGACTGAGTGCCAAAGAATTGATGCTTTTGAATTGTGGTGCTGAGGAAGATTTTTGAGTCAAAAGGAGATCAAACCAGTCAATCCTAAAGGCAATCAACCTGGAATATTCATTGGAAGGACTGGTGCTGAAGCTGAAGGTCCAGTACTCTGGTCACTGATGAGAAGAGCCAACTCATTGGAAAAGACTCTGATGCTGGGAAAGATTCAGGGTAGGGAGGGGAAGGGGACAACAGAGAATGAGATGGTTGGATGGCATCACCAACATGACATGAACTTGGGCAAACTCTGGGAGATGGTGAGGGACAGGGGAAGCCTGGTGTGTTGCAGTCCATGGGGTTGCCAAAAGTTGGACATGACTTGTGACTGAACAAGAATAAATTAATAGAACCACCTGATGAAATTGATGCACCATCATAAAAAAGAAGAAGTTTCAGACATTATCATACTAGCAGTTTAGCAAATTTACGCCCACCTTCCAGTGAGGGCTACTAGAATGGTCAGTCCATACAGCACAAGGAAGAGTAGTCCTCTCTCGCTACAAATAGAGAAAGCCTGCATGCAGCAACGAAGCCCCAGCAGAGCCAAAAATAAATAAATTAAAAAATTTTTAAAGAAAGGTGAAAGACAATGAGGTACCATTACACACCAGTCAGGATGACTGCTATCCAAAAGTCTACAAGCAATAAATGCTGGAGAGGGTGTGGAGAAAAGGGAACCCTCTTACACTGTTGGTGGGAATGCAAACTAGTACAGCCACTATGGAAAACAGTGTGGAGATTCCTTAAAAAACTGGAAATAGAACTGCCATATGACCCAGCAATCCCACTTCTGGGCATACACACTGAGGAAACCAGATCTGAAAGAGACACGTGCACCCCAATGTTCATCGCAGCACTGTTTATAATAGCCAGGACATGGAAGCAACCTAGATGCCCATCAGCAGATGAATGGATAAGGAAGCTGTGGTACATATACACCATGGAATATTACTCAGCCGTCAAAAAGAATTCATTTGAATCAGTCCTAATGAGATGGATGAAACTGGAGCCCCTTATACAGAGTGAAGTAAGCCAGAAAGATAAAGAACATTACAGCATACTAACACATATATATGGAATTTAGAAAGATGGTAACGATAACCCTATATGCAAAACAGAAAAAGAGACACAGAAATACAGAACAGACTTTTGAACTCTGTGGGAGAAGGTGAGGGTGGGATGTTTCAAAAGAACAGCATGTACACTATCTATGGTGAAACAGATCACCAGCCCAGGAGGGATGCATGAGACAAGTGCTCGGGCCTGGTACACTGGGAAGACCCAGAGGAATCGGGTGGAGAGGGAGGTGGGAGGGGGGATCGGGATGGGGAATAAGTGTAAATCTATGGCTGATTCATATCAATGTATGACAAAACCCACTGAAATGTTGTGAAGTGATTGGCCTCCAACTAATAAAAAAATCAAAAAAAAAAAAAAAAGGTGAAAGAATGTCTCCTTGAGAAGGTGAATTCTGCTCAGTTTTGAAGGATATAGAGACCAACACATCCAATAGACATTTGTTAAGTATTTACAATGTGTCGGCCGTGAGACCACATGCTAGTTGGGGAGCCAGAAGATAAACACACATATAAGTAGTCCACCTTCAAGTCTGATAGTGTATAACCCAGGCAGAGACGTTCCACAGCCAACAGCTACATTTAGTGCTCAGAGGCAACAATAGAAATGTGCTCATTCAAGTTCTGTGCCAGGTGTGGGACCTACAGCGCCAGGCCTGCTTCTCTAGCACATACCGGTGACATTTTGACCTACAAGAATCTCCTGCGTTGATTTCTTTCTGTGTGACGTCAGGTGAAGCACAGGCAGAGAAAAGAGTTGGAAAGTGTGCAGCTCAGTGAACATCCATTGCAAGCACACCTGGGCCCCCAGCATCCTGCATCCCTCCTCAGGTGCCCCTGGGGTCCCTCTGGCTCCAACAGTTGCCACTGTCTTGATGAGAACAGCAGAGATTTGTTTGCCTGTTTCTGAACTTCATACAGGTGGACATATATACAGCGCATGCTCAGTGCATACTCTGGTTCTTTTACTCAGTATCATGTCTGCAGTCTGTATTCAGAGAGTGTAGGTCAGTGTGCATTTATTGTCTCTGTCAGTGTTTTTTGTTTCCCCTGTTGTCGTCTTTCATTGTCTGACTGAGTCACAGTTTATTTACCCATTTTCTTTAAGTACATCTGGATCCTTTCCAATATTCTTTTAATAAATTATGTTTTTGCTGAAGAAAGAATCAAAGTGAAAATCACACTAAAAGAGCTTAGCACCAGCATACTTAAGCAAAAGGTAAGTCTCAAAGATCTATTTCAGATAGATGGAAAACTATCCCAGGCAGAATGTCGGAAATGAAGGAAGAAATGAAAAACAAAGTGGCAAATATTTGAATAATTCTAAATGAACATTGGCTATATAAAAACAAAAATATCTTGTAAGGTGTTAAAATAAATGATAAGCAAGGCACAAATTATCAGACAGGCTTTGTGTTGTCCCTGAAGAGTGTAAAACTGGTTGATATGAAACTTTTAAGCTCCATAAGAAAGCTAGTCTCGAGGGTAAAAAGCATTACTGAACTGAAGAGGGTCAGCATTGTATAGTGACAAAAGTTTCAATTTACCAAGAGGATATAAAGGTATATTCTGTGACCCAGCAATCCCATTCTTAGGTGCTTATACTCCAGAGAATCTCTTAAGACATACGTGTGAGTGTTCAGAGCTTTTTTTTTCCCCCAGTGTAGGGGCAGGGGATTTAATCAGGAAAGAAACCTTGGTGGAGGACTAGCCTAGGTGCTAGCATGTTCTCTTTCTTGGTGGGTAGTGAAGACATTGATATTTCTTTATGTGCTAATGTTTGTGATCATCAGACGCCTCTTTTCTGCACTGTTTTCTAACTATGTTATCTAATTTCCTTTTATGGAGTTGTTTTCTTTCTTTCTTTTTTTTTTTTTTTTTTTGGTGTTTCTGTTTTTTTGGTGAAGGGCTTAATTGCCTCTCTATATCTTCAGGTTTTTCAAACCTTAAGTAAACATTTGAAAAAATGTCCTCAGTGCTGAAGGCAACATAAGATATGAGAAAACACCAAAGGCCAGTGTGTTATGTATGTGGCCTGTCGAAAGCAGTGTTGACCGCTTTTCTCAAATTCACAGGTCAACTTCGAGGAATTTACGGATGGTTTCGTGGCTGTGTTGTCATCACAGGCTGGTCTTGCCTCCTCAGATAAAGACAGTGGGTCTATGGAGTCAGGGAAGAGGCCTTTGTGGTCTTCTTTTCGTCTCTTTCTGTGATTCTGTGACTTCTGGAATATGATGTTGTACCTGAACAATGCAGCAGGTCTATGATCCCCCACTGCATGGACTGGGACCATGGACTGCAGCACCTGGGTTTTTTTCTTCTTTGGGCTCCTTATTTGATAAATGGTTCTGTAAGGGAAAAACTCTCGTGTTTTCCTGTGCACTTCACAAAATCCTGTGAGGTGCTTGTGGTAAGGTGGTATTCCTCTGGAGTCGAAGCCAGGGACTAACCTCTCATCTCGAGTTGATTTTTGGTCCACGGAGCTCTTTCGTGTTGCGACAGTGACCTAGGATCCCTCTAGCCTTGAAACAGTGTTCTTGGGGTTTCTCTGGAGTGCCATCAAGGAAATCAAGGCTCCTTTCATGTGTGATGTGCAACACGGAATTGCTCTGCACGCAGTGCAGGGGAATCGGGTCTCATCTCGCGGCAAGGGGGAAGTCTCATGGTTTTTCTCGAGTTGCGGCGGGAACCTGGGGTATATTCTCGAGTTACCACGGGGATGGCCCTTCCACACACGTGTTTGTTCAGCAATGTCAGGACTCCTGCCTAGTTGCGAGGGACAACTCGGGATTCTCCTCGAGGCTTGGCAGGGCAATTGGGACGCCTCTCCAGGTGAGGCGGGACACCAAGGGTCCCTTTCCACGTGCCACAGGAATCCTGGGACTCCTATCAAGTTTCACGAGGACTCAGGCATCATCTCCTTTGGAGGCACGGATCTCCGCGTACCTCTGGAGTTTTCAAAGGATGTGAGGCCTCCGGTTGCGATGAGATGGGGAACTAGGTCTTTGTCTGTGGTCTCCACAGGGGATTCAGACATCCTTTCGTCTTGGGAGATGCAAGACGAGCCTGCATTCCAGTCACTGCAGGGATATCCGGCCTTATTTCGAGTCAGGGCATCGCGGTGTCCATTCCACTGGTGGCCGCAAACTCAGGGTCCCTCTCACATACCTAGAGCTGAGAGAAGCCTCCTCTTGAGGTGCTTGTGGTAAGGTGGTATTCCTCTGGAGTCGAAGCCAGGGACTAACCTCTCATCTCGAGTTGATTTTTGGTCCACGGAGCTCTTTCGTGTTGCTACAGTGACCTCAGGATCCCTCTAGCCTTGAAAGAGTGTTCTTGGGGTTTCTCGGGAGTGCCATCAAGGAAATCATGGCTCCTTTCATGTGTGATGTGCAACACGGAATTGCTCTGCACGCAGTGCAGGGGAATCGGGCCTCATCTCGCGGCGAGGGGGAAGTCTCATGGTTTTTCTCGAGTTGCGGTGGGAACCTGGGGTATATTCTCGTTACGACCGGGATGGCCTTTCCACACACGTGTTTGTTCAGCGACGTCAGGACTCCTGCCTAGTTGCGAGGGACAACTCGGGATTCTCCTCGAGGCTTGGCAGGGCAATTGGGACGCCTCTCCAGCTGAGGCGGGAGACCAAGGGTCCCTTTCCACATGCCACAGGAATCCTGGGACTCCTATCAAGGTTCTCGAGGAGTCAGGCGTCGTCTCCTTTGGAGGCACTGATCTCCGCGTACCTCTGGAGTTTTCAAAGGATGTGAGGCCTCCGATCGCGATGAGGTGGGGAACTAGGTCTATCTCTGCGGTCTCCACAGGGGATTCAGACATCCTTTCGTCTGGGGAGATGTAAGACGAGCCTGCATTCAAGTCACTGCAGGGATATCCGGCCTTATTTTGAATCAGGGCATCCCCGTGTCCATTTCACTTGAGGCCGCAAACTCAGGGTCCCTCTCACATACCTAGAGCTGAGAGAAGCCTCCTCTTGAGGTGCTTGTGGTAAGGTGGTATTCCTCTGGAGTCGAAGGCAGGGACTAACCTCTCATCTCGAGTTGATTTTTGGTCCACTGAGCTCTTTCGTGAAGCTACAGTGACCTAAGGATCACTCTAGCATTGAAACAGTGTTCTTGGTGTTTCTCTGGAGTGCCATCAAGGAAATCAAGGCTCCTTACATGTGTGATGTGCAACACGGAATTGCTCTGCACACAGTGCAGGGGAATCGGGCCTCATCTCGCGGCGAGGGGGAAGTCTCATGGTTTTTCTCGAGTTGCGGCGGAAACCTGGGGTATATTCTCGAGTTATGACGGGGATGGCCTTCCACACACGTATTTGTTCAGCGACGTCAGCACTCCTGCCTAGTTGCGAGGGACAACTCGGGATTCTCCTCGAGGCTTGGCAGGGCAATTGGGACGCCTCTCCAGCTGAGGCGGGAGCCAAGGGTCCCTCTCCACGTGCCACAGGAATCCTGGGACTCCTATCAAGTTTCACGAGGAGTCAGGCATCGTCTCCTTTGGAGGCACTGATCACCGCGTCCCTCTGGAGTTTTCAAAGGATGTGAGGCCTCCGGTCGCGATGAGGTGGCGAACTAGGTCTTTCTCTGTGGTCTCCACAGGGGATTCAGACATCCTTTCGTCTTGGGAGATGCAAGACGAGCCTGCATTCCAGTCACTGCAGGGATATCCGGCCTTATTTCGAGTCAGGGCATCGCGGTGTCCATTCGACTTGAGGCCGCAAACTCAGAGTCCCTCTCACATACCTAGAGCTGAGAGAAGCCTCCTCTTGAGGTGCTTGTGGTAAGGTGGTATTCCTCTGGAGTCGAAGCCAGGGGCTATCCTCTCATCTCGAGTTGATTTTTGGTCCACGGAGCTCTTTTGTGTTGCTACAGTGACCTCAGGATCCCTCTAGCCTTGAAACAGTGTTCTTGGGGTTTCTCTGGAGTGCCATCAAGGAAATCAAGGCTCCTTTCATGTGTGATGTGCAACACGGAATTGCTCTGCACGCAGTGCAGGGGAATCGGGCCTCATCTCGCGGCGAGGGGGAAGTCTCATGGTTTTGCTCGAGTTGCGGCGGGAACCTGGGGTATATTCTCGAGTTATGACGGGGATGACCCTTCCACACACGTGTTTGTTCAGCGACGTCAGGACTCCTGCCTAGTTGCGAGGGACAACTCGGGATTCTCCTCGAGGCTTGGCAGGGCAATTGGGACGCCTCTCCAGCTGAGGCGGGAGACCAAGGGTCCCTTTCCACGTGCCACAGGAATCCTGGAACCCCTATCAAGCTTCACGAGGAGTCAGGCATCGTCTCCTTTGGAGGCACTGATCTCCGCGTACCTCTGGAGTTTTCAAAGGATGTGAGGCCTCCGGTCGCGATGAGGTGTGGAACTAGGTCTTTCTCTGTGGTCTCCACGGGGGATTCAGACATCCTTTTGAAAGGTTGTTGCTGAACGATAAGACGCGGGATTCTTGGCCTCCGGAGGAGACGAATTCAATCCGGGGCCAGAGACGAGGCTGGATCGCTCAGAGCTTTTGTGTAATAAAGTTTTATTAAAGTATAAAGGAGATAGGGAAAGCTTCTGACATAGGCATCAGAAGGGGGCAAAAGAGTACCCCCCTCCTAGTCTTTAGCTCTATGTTATATAGTCACTCACAGTCTGTTAATGAAATGAAAGGAATGTCATAAAATTTAGAATGGCATCAGATAATTCATTCCAGGCCATAAAACGATTGACTTGAATCTTGTAGAAGGGCAGAATACCAACAAATAGTTCCGTTTACATAGATTAGGGGAACAATACCTGAGTAAGTAAGTTAGGCCCTTTGGCGGAACCAACTTGAAGATAGAGTCTGGGGTTCATTAACATAGCTTAAGACAACATTTCCATACGAAAAAGGCATGTATTGGTTAACTCAAAGTTTGAGAGTAGTTAGCTTTAGGTGAGACCAGGTGTCATGGCAACACAGAATGTTAAGAGAAACCTCCTTTTAAATTTGTGTAGAGAAGGAAAAACAGATCGCTGGTTTGTTTCTTCCTGCCGCTTAAGAGAGATAAAAATGTCTGGCACTTACAGCCTCTTTCCTCCATTTGGAGACCCCTGGCCTTCCTGCCTGTTACCCTCTCATTCCCCCCTTTTCTTTTAGGAGAATTATGTTGCCTAGGGAAAAGGGGCGTCGTTTTCATTCCATAACTGCTTCCGAGCTGACAAGGGGCGTTGTCCCTAAATTGGTGAGGCAACATATTCTCCTAATCCTCATAGTGAGGATGTCTGATCCAGGGGCCCCAAATAGTAGTCGGAAGAAGCTGCAGTGATAGCAGGAGTTTGAGCAACCATTTGTAACTTAAAAGCTTTCAGGCGACTAGAAACAAATCCAGTTACACAGTTACAGATGCAGGGAGCAAACAGCAAAAACAAAACAATCAGAATTATTGTAATTAAGATAGTTTTCCACCATGGGGAACTAGTTAACGTCTCCCAAAGTGAGGCAATTGAGGCTTCAGGAGTATCCATGGCCCCAATCATCTTGTTCATGTGTTTAGTAAAATGAGTAACATTAGTGCTCATATCAGGTATATATGTGCAGCATTGAGTATGAATGATGGCACAAGTTCCTCCTTGTGCAGCTGTCAGAATATCTAAAGCCAATCTGTTTTGTAAAACCACCTTTCTAATTTGTGCTTGTTCAGCATTAAGAGCTGAAATAGCTTTTTGAGAATCTTGTAATGCCTGTTGAGTAAAATTAGTCAAAGCATCTACTCGTAGCATAACATCTGTAGTTCCCAAAGAGGGGACAAACACTGCAGCCAAATAATCATACCAGTGAAATACAGACCTTGCCCACCGAGTTTTAAGGTGGGGTAAATTAGCAGGCTTTTCTGGAAGCTCTGAAAATATAAAACCATGAGTAAAGGCTAGACCCAGGGTGCATCTCCCTATCCAGCCAGGGGGAAGCCAAGCCCATAGGTAAGAGCCACATATCCAATAAGTCCCATTTGGGGCAAGCCAGCGTGACTGAGATACCCAGTCCCAATTAGTGCCTGGCCAGACAAAGGGAGGTCTTGAACTGGGGTTGGAAAACACGGGAATGATTACATTACATATTTCTTGAGGCAAAAATCCCAATTGTTTCCAATCAGTGTAATTAAGTTGCTGGCTAACTTTGGGGGATGGCTGTGTTTGTTCCCAGCATATAGGGGCAGTAGATATTAGACGTCCCTTTTCAGGAGTTAGCCATATAACCTCATCCCATATTTGATAAACGTCAGGTAAACAACCATCAGATCTAGACCTATTTGTCTTATGTGCAGCAAAATAGTGATTAAACTGAGACAGTGTATAATCAAAATTAAAAGTCACGTTATGTCCATAGTTAAGGTACAAAGTATTGCACCAGTCCATTCTAGGGTTGTTAGATGTCATCAGACGAAGAAGAGGCATCACATGTGATTGTTGTCGAAGGTATTCGCAGACTTGGAGAAAGTCTTTTCCTTGAAGTGGAGATGTCCACCACGGGAAGCCTTTCACTGATGAAGAGGGGAGTGCTCCGCAGACCCAGCAGTTAGACCGATTGTGGAATGCAGCATAGGAGTGAGCCCAGGACAGGAAGGCATTGTCTTGAGGATCAAAGGGCAGACTCAGGATTTCTGGAGTCAGCAGAAGTAGGCTCACATAGATTATCAGGCCCATCTGAAACATACAAAGTCAGAGCATAGAAAGTAAAACATAAAATGACATCACTTAGTTCTGGTCAGGGTGCCACCTCTTGACTCGAGTGTGATGTACCCACGAATCAATTCCTGGGACTTTGACAGCTGTGGGAGAAGAAAGAATAACCTGGTAAGGGCCTTCCCAGAGGGGCTCGAGGGATGAGCCCCCAGATCACAATGTTTTTATGAGGACCTCGGTTCCTGGCTCAAATAGAGGCTTGCTGGATTCAGAGGCTGGGTCAGGAGTCGTCTCCCGGAGTTCTGTTAATGCCTGTTGAAAAGCTGAGAGTTGAGTTACATAATTAGTTAACTCTAAGGCCTCAGGATCTATAACAATGTCTGTGTGTAAGAAAGGCCTTCCATAAATACATTTAAAGGGGGACAGTCCCTCCTTTTTTGGGGCAGTTCGAGCCCTCATTAAAGCTATGGGTAGGACTTTAATCCAGTTGTCCTGCGTTTCTTGAGTTAATTTGCACAGATGTCTTTTGATAATGTCATTAGCTTTTTCAACCTTTCCTGAGGATTGGGGTCTCCAGGAACAGTGTAAGTGATATTCTATTCCTAGAGCTTTAGACACCCCCTGAGTTACAGCAGCTTTAAAGGCAGAACCATTGTCACTCTGAAGGCTCCGTGGCAGCCCAAACCTGGGGATAATTTCATGGATTAAAATCTTTATAACCTCCTTAGCTTGTTCACTACGACAGGGGAACGCCTCAATCCATCCAGTAAAAGTATCCACCCAAACTTGTAAGCAAGAATATCCATTAGCTTTTGGCATATGAGTAAAATCAATTTCCCAGTCTTCTCCAGGATACTTTCCCTTTCGTTGTAATCCAGATTTTGCTAGCTTTTCAGTCTTTGGGTTATTTTTCTGACATACCTCACACCGTTTGATAATGTTCTTTAAAGTTTTCATTATATTTTTACCTTCAAACAAACGAGAAGCCATCTGGTAAGTACTTTCTACACCCAAATGAAAACTCTGATGTAAACCCTTAAGAATTTTCCACTGAGCATTTTCAGGAGTTATTAATCGTCCATCCTCGGACTGTAACCATCCTTTATCAGTAATCTTTGCTCCTCTTTTCTCATATCTTTCTAATTCTTCCTCAGTATATTGTGGTTTTTCCTGTTCCACAGGACCTGTCCAGATCAAAGGCGTCTGTAGGGAGGGGGTTTCGTAAAGTGCCGCTTTTTTGGCTTGAGAGGTTACCGGCAGCTACTTTACTCCCATCCCTGTTGTGCCCTTTGCAATGCATAACCGCTACTTCTTTAGGACAATAGATAGCAGTTAAAAGTCTCTCAATCTCTCTGAAATGCTTAATAGGTTCTCCTGTTGCTGTTTTAAACTGTCTTTCTTTCCATATTGCAGCATGAGCATGTAAAGTCAAATAAGCATACTTAGAATCAGTGTAGATATTCACTCGCTGCCCTTTGCTTAACTCTAGAGCTCGGGTCAGAACCACGAGCTCCGCTAACTGGGCACTGGTTCCCTGGGGGAGAGATTTTGCTTCTAAAACCTGTTCAGCAGTCACCACCGCGTAACCTGCTTTGCGCTTTCCATCCCGAACAAAAGAACTGCCGACTGTAAATATTTCCATGTCAGGATTGTCTAATGGGGTATCCATTAGATCCTCCCGAGCTGCATAGTTTAAGGTTAGGAATTGGGAACAATCGTGATCAGGTGTTTCATCTTCCTTCTCAGGAAGGAAAGTGGCAGGATTTAAATTTCCACAAACTTTAAGCTTAGTTACTGGTCCTTCTAACAACAGTGACTGATATTTAAGAAGCCTACTGTCTGTCATCCAAATATTAACCTTAGAATTTAAGATTCCACTCACATCATGAGAAGTCAATACAGTAAGGTTTCGCCCATTAATTATTTTTAAAGCTTCAGGTGCTAATAAAGCCGCTGCCCCAATTACTCTTAGGCAGTGGGGCCACCCACGTGCAATTACATCTAATTCTTTGCTTAGATAAGCAATAGGTTGCTGGTGAGGCCCCCGGGGTTGTGTCAAAACTCCCAAGGCCATACCTTTTCTTTCAGTGACAAACAGGTTAAATTCTGACCCTGTGGGCAAACTCAAAGCCGGAGCTTGCAGGAGAGCAGTCTGAAGAACCTTAAAAGCCTTTTGAGTATCTGGAGACCAAACCAGTTTGTCGGTTTGGGCCTGCTGAGTTTCAGCTCTAAGTTTATATAAAGGCCGGGCAAGTTCCCTATAGCTCGGAATCCAAATACGACAGTAGCCTGTGATTCCCCAAAATCCTCTCAATTGTCTTAAAGTCATAGGTAGGGGATGGTTTAGTATAGGTTTAATTCTCTCAGGGCCTATGGCCCTAGTCCCTTCTGAGATGATTAGGCCCAGATATCTAACAGATTGTTGACAAAGCTGAGCCTTTTCTCTTGATGCCTTGTAACCGCAGCCTGCCAGAAAGTTTAAGAAATCTTCTGAGGCTCGTGAACAAGCTTCCTCTGTCTCAGCACAGAGCAAAATATCATCTACATATTGTAACACTACCGCTTCAGAGCTATTAAAGTTTTGTAGATCTCGTGACAAACTTTGTCCAAATAAGTGAGGACTGTCACGAAATCCCTGGGGCAAAACTGTCCAGGTTAACTGGGAAGCTGGCTGTGTGGGGTCTTCAAAGGCAAATAGAAATTGACTTTCCTCTGCCAAAGGTACTGAATAGAAGGCATCTTTTAAATCAATTACTGAAAAATATTTGGCTCGTTCAGGAATTTCAGACAATAGAGTATAAGGATTAGGCACCACAGGGTGTAAAGGAACCACAGCCTCATTTATTATTCGTAAATCTTGAACTAATCTCCATTTATCATTTGATTTTTTTACACCCAAAATAGGAGTGTTGCATGGACTGTTACAGGGAACTAATAGTCCCTGCTCTTTTAAATTCTCAATGATGGGTTTTAACCCTTCCTTAACCTCAGGTTTCAGTGGATACTGCTTCTTATGTGGGAATAAGTGTGGGTCTTTGAGCTTGACAACCACAGGAATAGCATTTGTGCTCGACCCACAGATTTTCCATCAGCCCATACTATAGGATTCACATTTTGTTCAACTAAAGGGAGAGAAAGGGAAGGCTCCATATTCATGAAAACAGAGGCATGGACCTTGCTCAGTATATCCCTCCCCAAGAGGGGTGAGGGTGATTCTGGCACGATAAGAAACTCGTGTGAAAATAGCACAGAATCCCAGTTGCATGATAGAGAATAACTGAAGTAATACCTTTTGGCTCGTCCAGACAGTCCCATTACGGAAGCGGATCGGGAAGAAAGTGGGCCAGGGGCTTCAGTAAGCACGGAGTAAGTTGCCCCAGTATCTAAAAGGAAATTGACGGATTGGCCTCCCACTGTTATTAATACCCGGGGTTCCTCAGGTGTAATTAGGACGGGAGCTTGTGTGGGGACCCCCGGGCACCTTCAGTCCTGATTGTCTTGAGAGTCAGACCCCTGAGACCTACGCCTCTGGGGGCAGTCTCTCCTCCAGTGTGGTCCCTTGCAGACCGGACATGGAGCCGGGGGCGGCTTAGATGCTTGAGGGCAATCCCGCTTGAGATGCCCCTCCTTTCCACAGCAATAGCAAGCCCATCCCTTTTCACCTGGGTCCCTCTGGGCATTTTTCTCAGGCTGCTTAAGAACGGTTTTCATAGCCATTGCGAAGGCTTTCGCCTTTTCCTTCGTCTTTCTCTGCCTTTCTCTCTTTTCCTCATATTCCCTACCATAATAGACTGTCTGAGCCAGTTGTAACAGATTATCTAAAGACTGATTTGGTCCATACGCCCGTTTTGATAACTTACGGCGAATATCTGGAGCCGACTGAGTGAGAAATTTATCTTTTAAGATCACTTTCCCTTCTTCACTTTCGGGATCAATCTCAGTGAATCTGCGAAGGGCTTCTCTCAGTCTATCTAGGAATTTACCAGGAGCTTCTTTCTCCTCCTGTTCTATGTCTGCCAGTTTGCCATAGTTTAAAGGCTTAGAACGCGCCTGTCTGAGTCCTTCAAGAATACATCTGACAAAATGACTCTAATCCCATCTTCCTTTAGCAGTGTTATAGTCCCAGTCTGGTTCTGTAGCTGGGACCGCCTGACTCCCAGTGGGGAGGGCAGTTATCTCGTCTTCCCTCTTTCCCACTGATTCATTACCAAGCCATTCATCTCCATAAGCAACCGCTTTTTCCAAAACTCGAGCCTTTGAGTCGGGAGTCAACGTTTGTCCCAAGATATACATCACATCCTTCCAAGTGAGGTCATAATGTAGAGTAACACCTTTAAAAGCTCTAATATATTTTTCTGTGTCCTCTAAATAGTCTCCCAGATCCTCCTTGATTCTTTGTATCTCTTGATAAGAAAAAGGCTTATTAACTCTCATAGACTGATAATTTCTCCCGGTGGGTACTTCATGAAGAGGCAACAGCATGAGTGGCTGTCCCTCAGTCTCTCTGGCTGCTCTGCGCATATCCCAGGGATAGATTGGAGAAAGCTGCTTTTCTTTATCTCTTTGCCTCCTGTCCTCCATCTCATCTCTTACTTCGATGGTCTGAGTTTCTACTGAAACCAGAGTAGTTTGAAGTCGTACTGAGACAGGAGTTGTTTGGACCTCTACATGAGCAGTTCGAATCTCAATTTGGGTTCCCACTGAGACCGAGGCAGTTTGAGTCTCAGTTTGTGTTTCCACTGAGACCAAGGTAGTTTGAGTCTCAGTTTGTGTTTCCACTGAGACCAAAGCAGTTTGAGTCTCAGTTTGTGTTTCTACTGAGACCAAAGCAGTTTGAGTCTCAGTTTGTGTTTCCACTGAGACCAAAGCAGTTTGTACCTCATCTTGGAGACCCGGATACGGGGGCAAAGTAGGAGGACAGGGGGGAGCAGAAGGTTTCACACCCAAATCTACACCCTTAGGACATAAGTCTGGCATATTTCGCAGAGAGAAAAAGGGCAACACATACGCTACTTCTACCCATTTCCCTTGCTTTTTACAGAACCAGTCTAATTGTAAAACAGTGTTATACTTAAGAGACCCTCCAACTGGCCACCGTTCGCCGTCCTCCAGTGGGTACCGAGGCCATGCAATATCACATAGGAAGACCAGGTGTGTCTTCTTTAAGCCTTGGGGATCAAATCTATCCCAGTTTTTCAGGATACAGTTCAAAGGAGTGAGGCTGGAATTGTTAGCTCCCATCTGTAAGAGAGAAAAAAAGCGACCAGCACCATTTTTTCTACCGGAGGCGTCCCTCCCTGCTCTAGATGGGGGTGTAGACAGACGTTACACCAAAAGCTTTTCCTTCCTGGTCGGACTTAGTCTGTCCCTTACCGACGCAGGCGTCACACTCGTCCCTCCCGGTTCTACCACCGAGACGGGGTGGGGATGCACCCGGGGTAGACCTGATGGCATCCCTGACTGACGTCCAGCTCTTCACCTCGCTTGCCTCTGATGCCACCCGGGGCGCAATCAGAGTAACCTTCTGGAATGCTTCCCAAGCTAAGACCTCTGGGGGACACATTCGTCACCTGAGTGCCTGTGCACAACCCTGAGTACATTCTTGACCGCAATAAGACCGATACAACATGAAACTGAGATGTTCCTTCCAAGCGTCACCACACCGGTGTAAGAGCCTCCTCTGGTCCACTAAGAGCCAGTGTTACCAAAGGAAAAAACCATTGCAGTTCCAATCCGAGTAACCTTTAACCTCAGAGATGCTCTGGGAGTTAGAGCTCCATCTAGCTTCCGAACTTTCCATGCCTAGCGAGGCTAGGCGCTTCCTGACTACCAATCCAAGTTTGAGACCTAGACCACAGTAGAGTAGCAACATAGGTCACAAGTCCCTTGAAAGTCTATGATCCGATAGATAAGGTTAGTACTTCTAATTCCCAAGGAGTTATGAAATGGTCAAAGAGACCGAAAAGTTTGACCGAGAAAGGAGAGTTCGGTCCACACGCTTTGCCCGTTTCTGGTCAGTTCCCGAAGGAGACATTGGTTGCTTCTTGGCATTGGCAGGTAGGTATAAACCCCCGACAGGTTTTTGCCATAAGCCTTATGAGATCACCGCGGGACCACAGAGCAGGGCTCCTCACTTGCTTCGCGCAGGGCGTTTCATTCATTCACACAAGCACACCATAGAGTTAGTAAAGTACAGCGGAAAACGTGTTCGCTAGGAGAACAAAGAACTAGAGCTCCAAGCATCCTTACCTTGTCCTGAAGGATCCCGGACGAGCCCCCAAGATGAAAGGTTGTTGCTGAACGATAAGACGCGGGATTCTTGGCCTCCGGAGGAGACGAATTCAATCCGGGGCCAGAGACGAGGCTGGATCGCTCAGAGCTTTTGTGTAATAAAGTTTTATTAAAGTATAAAGGAGATAGGGAAAGCTTCTGACATAGGCATCAGAAGGGGGCAAAAGAGTACCCCCCTCCTAGTCTTTAGCTGTATGTTATATAGTCACTCACAGTCTGTTAATGAAATGAAAGGAATGTCACAAAATTTAGAATGGCATCAGATAATTCATTCCAGGCCATAAAACGATTCACTTGAATCTTGTAGAAGGGCAGAATACCAACAAATAGTTCCGTTTACATAGATTAGGGGAACAATACCTGAGTAAGTAAGTTAGGCCCTTTGGCGGAACCAACTTGAAGATAGAGTCTGGGGTTCATTAACATAGCTTAAGACAACATTTCCATACGAAAAAGGCATGTATTGGTTAACTCAAAGTTTGAGAGTAGTTAGCTTTAGGTGAGACCAGGTGTCATGGCAACACAGAATGTTAAGAGAAACCTCCTTTTAAATTTGTATAGAGAAGGAAAAACAGATCGCTGATTTGTTTCTTCCTGCCGCTTAAGAGAGATAAAAATGTCTGGCACTTACAGCCTCTTTCCTCCATTTGGAGACCCCTGGCCTTCCTGCCTGTTACCCTCTCACTTTCGTCTTGGGAGATGCAAGACGAGCCTGCATTCAAGTCACTGCAGGGATATCCGGCCTTATTTCAAGTCAGGGCATCGCGGTATCCATTCCACTTGAGGCCGCAAACTCAGGGTCCCTCTCACATACCTAGAGCTGAGAGAAGCCTCCTCTTGAGGTGCTTGTGGTAAGGTGGTATTCCTCTGGAGTCGAAGCCAGGGACTAACCTCTCATCTTGAGTTGATTTTTGGTCTACGGAGCTCTTTCGTGTTGCTCCAGTGACCTCAGGATCCCGCTAGCCTTGAAACAGTGTTCTTGGGGTTTCTCTGGAGTGCCATCAAGGAAATCAAGGCTCCTTTCATGTGTGATGTGCAACACGGAATTGCTCTGCACGCAGTGCAGGGGAATCGGGCCTCATCTCGCGGCGAGGGGGAAGTCTCATGGTTTTTCTCGAGTTGCGGCGGGAACCTGGGGTATATTCTCGAGTTATGACGGGGATGGCCCTTCCACACACGTGTTTGTTCAGCGACGTCAGGACTCCTGCCTAGTTGCGAGGGACAACTCGGGATTCTCCTCGAGGCTTGGCAGGGCAATTGGGACGCCTCTCCAGATGAGGCGGGAGACGAAGGGTCCCTTTCCACGTGCCACAGGAATCCTGGGACTCCTATCAAGTTTCACGAGGAGTCAGGCATCGTCTCCTTTGGAGGCACTGATCTCCGTGTACCTCTGGAATTTTCAAAGGATGTGAAGCCTCTGGTCGCGATGAGGTGGGGAACTAGGTCTTTCTCTGTGGTCTCCACAGGGGATTCAGACATCCTTTCATCTTGGGAGATGCAAGACGAGCCTGCATTCAAGTCACTGCAGGGATATCCGGCCTTATTTCGTGTCAGGGCATCGCGGTGTCCATTCACCTTGAGGCCGCAAACTCAGGGTCCCTCTCACATACCTAGAGCTGAAAGAAGCCTCCTCTTGAGGTGCTTGTGGTAAGGTGGTATTCCTCTGGAATCGAAGCCAGGGACTAACCTCTCATCTCGAGTTGACTTTTGGTCCACGGAGCTCTTTCTTGTTGCCACAGTGACCTCAGGATCCCTCTAGCCTTGAAACAGTGTTCTTGGGGTTTCTCTGGAGTGCCATCAAGGAAATCAAGGCTCCTTTCATGTGTGATATGCAACACGGAATTGCTCTGCACGCAGAGCAGGGGAATCGGGCCTCATCTCGCGGCGAGGGGAAGTCTCGTGGTTTTTCTCGAGTTGTGGCGGGAACCTGGGGTATATTCTCGAGTTACGACGGGGATGGCCCTTCCACACACGTGTTTGTTCAGCGACGGCAGGACTCCTGCCTAGTTGCGAGGGACAACTCGGGATTCTCCTCGAGGCTTGGCAGGGCAATTGGGACGACTCTCCAGCTGAGGCGGGAGACCAAGGGTCCCTTTCCACGTGCCACAGGAATCCTGGGACTCCTATCAAATTTCACGAGGAGTGAGGCATCCTCTCCTTTGGAGGCATTGATCTCCATGTACGTCTCGAGTTTTCAAAGGATGTGAGGCCTCCGGTCGCGATGAGGTGGCGAACTAGGTCTTTCTCTGTGGTCTCGACAGGGGTTTCAGCCATCCTTTCGTCTTGGGAAATGCAAGAGGAACGTTCATTCACGTCACCGCAGGGATACCCATCCTCATTTCGAGTCAGGGCGTCGCGGTGTCCATTCCACTTGAGGCCGCAAACTCAGGGTCCCTCTCACATGCCTAGAGCTGAGAGAAGCCTCCTCTTGAGGTGCTTGTGGTAAGGTGGTATTCCTCTGGAGTCGAAGCCAGGGACTCACCTCTCATCTCGAGTTGACTTTTGGTCCACGAAGCTCTTTCTGGTTGCCACAGTGACCTCAGGATCCCTCTAGCCTTGAAACAGTGTTCTTGGGGTTTCTCTGGAGTGCCATCAAGGAAATCAAGGCTAATTTCATGTGTGATATGCAACACGGAATTGCTCTGCATGCAGTGCAGTGGAATCAGGCCTCATCTCGCGGCGAGGGGGAAGTCTCGTGGTTTTTCTCGAGTTGCGGCGGGAACCTGGGGTATATTCTCGAGTTACGACGAGGATGGCCCTTCCACACACGTGTTTGTTCAGCGACGTCAGGACTCCTGCCTAGTTGCGAGGGACAACTTGGGATTCTCCTCGAGGCTTGGCAGGGCTATTGGGACGCCTCTCCAGCTGAGGCGGGAGACCAAGGGTCCCTTTCCACGTGCCACAGGAATCCTGGGACTCCTATCAAATTTCAGGAGGAGTCAGGCATCGTCTACTTTGGAGGCACTGATCTCCGCGTACCTCTGGAGTTTTCAAAGGATGTGAAGCCTCCGGTCGCAATGAGGTGGGGAACTAGGTCTCTTTCTGTGGTCTCCACATGGGATTCAGAATTCCTCTCGTCTTGGGAGATGCAAGACGAGCCTGCATTCAAGTCACTGCAGGGATATCTGGCCTTATTTCGAGTCAGGGCATCGCGGTGTCCATTCCACTTGAGGCCGCAAACTCAGGGTCCCTCTCACATACCTAGAGCTGAGAGAAGCCTCCTCTTGAGGTGCTTGTGGTAAGGTGGTATTCCTCTGGAGTCGAAGCCAGGGACTAACCTCTCATCGCGAGTTGATTTTTGGTCCACGGAGCTCTTTCGTGTTGCTACAGTGACCTCAGGATCCCTCTAGCCTTGAAACAGTGTTCTTGGGGTTTCTCTAGAGTGCCATCAAGGAAATCAAGGCTCCTTTCATGTGTGATGTGCAACACGGAATTGCTCTGCATGCAGTGCAGGGGAATCGGGCCTCATCTTGCGGTGAGGGGGAAGTCTCATGGTTTTTCTCGAGTTGCGGCGGGAACCTGGGGTATATTCTCGAGTTACGACTGGGATGGCCCTTCCACACACGTGTTTGTTCAGCGACGTCAGGACTCCTGCCTAGTTGCGAGGGACAACTCGGGATTCTCCTCGAGGCTTGGCAGGGCAATTGGGACGCCTCTCCAGCTGAGGCGGGAGACCAAGGGTCCCTTTCCACGTGCCACAGGAATCCTGGGACTCCTATCAAGTTTCACGAGGAGTCAGGCATCCTCTCCTTTGGAGGCACTGATCTCCGCGTACCTCTGGAGTTTTCAAAGGATGTGAGGCCTCCGGTCGCGATGAGGTGGGGAACTAGGTCTTTCTCTCTGGTCTCCACGGGGGATTCAGACATCCTTTCGTCTTGGGAGATGCAAGACGAGCCTGCATTCAAGTCACTGTAGGGATATCCAGCCTTATTTCGAGTCAGGGCATCTCGGTGTCCATTCCACTTGAGGCCGCAAACTCAGGGTCCCTCTCACATAACTAGAGCTTGAGAGGGTAACAGCCAGGAAGGCCAGGGGTCTCCAAATGGAGGAAAGAGGCTGTAAGTGCCAGACGTTTTTATCTCTAATAAGCGGCAGGAAGAAACAAACCAGCGATCTGTTTTTCCTTCTCTATACAAATTTAAAAGGAGGTTTCTCTTAACATTCTGTGTTGCCATGACACCTGGTCTCACCTAAAGCTAACTACTCTCAAACTTTGAGTTAACCAATACATGCCTTTTTCGTATGGAAATGTTGTCTTAAGCTATGTTAATGAACCCCAGACTCTATCTTCAAGTTGGTTCCGCCAAAGGGCCTAACTTACTTACTCAGGTATTGTTCCCCTAATCTATGTAAACGGAACTATTTGTTGGTATTCTGCCCTTCTACAAGATTCAAGTCAATCGTTTTATGGCCTGGGATGAATTATCTGATGCCATTCTAAATTTTATGTCATTCCTTTCATTTCATTAACAGACTGTGAGTGACTGTATAACATACAGCTAAAGACTAGGAGGGGGGTACTCTTTTGCCCCCTTCTGATGCCTATGTCAGAAGCTTTCTCTATACTTTAATAAAACTTTATTACACAAAAGCTCTGAGTGATCCAGCCTCGTCTCTGGCCCCGGATTGAATTCGTCTCCTCCGGAGGCCAAGAATCCCGCGTCTTTTCGTTCAGCAGCAACCTTTCATCTTGGGGGCTCGTCCGGGATCCTTCAGGACAAGGTAAGGATGCTTGGAGCTCTAGTTCTTTGTTCTCCTAGCGAACACGTTTTCCGCTGTACTTTACTAACTCTATGGTGTGCTTGTGTGAATGAATGAAACGCCCTGCGCGAAGCAAGTGAGGAGCCCTGCTCTGTGGTCCCGCGGTGATCTCATAAGGCTATGGCAAAAACCTGTCGGGGGTTTATACCAACCTACCAATGCCAAGAGGCAACCAATGTCTCCTTCGGGAACTGACCAGAAACGGGCAAAGCGTGTGGACCGAACTCTCCTTTCTCGGTCAAACTTTTCGGTTTCTTTGACCATTTCATAACTCCTTGGGAATTAGAAGTACTAACCTTATCTCTCGGATCATAGACTTTCAAGGGACTTGTGACCTATGTTGCTACTCTACTGTGGTCTAGGTCTCAAACTTGGATTGGTAGTCAGGAAGTGCCTAGCCTCGCTAGGCATGGAAAGTTTGGAAGCTAGATGGAGCTCCAACTCCCAGAGCATCTCTGAGGTTAAAGGTTACTCGGATTGGAACTGCAATGGTTTTTTCCTTTGGTAACACTGGCTCTTAGTGGACCAGAGGAGGCTCTTATACCGGTGTGGTGACGCTTGGAAGGAACATCTCAGTTTCATGTTTGTATCAGTCTTATTGCGGTCAGAAATGTACTCAGGGTCGTGCACAGGCACTCAGGTGACGAATGTGTCCCCCAGAGGTCTTAGCTTGGGAAGCATTCTGGAAGGTTACTCTGATTGCGCCCCGGGTGGCATCAGAGGCAAGCGAGGTGAAGAGCTGGACGTCAGTCAGGGATGCCATCAGGTCTACCCCGGGTGCATCCCCACCCCGTCTCGGTGGTAGAACCGGGAGGGGCGAGTGTGACGCCTGCGTCGGTAAGAGACAGACTAAGTCCGACCAGGAAGGAAAAGCTTTTGGTGTAACGTCTGTCTACACCCCCATCTAGAGCAGGGAGGGACGCCTCGGTAGAAAAAATGGCGCTGGTCGCTTTTTTTCTCTCTTACAGATGGGAGCTAACAATTCCAGCCTCACTCCTTTGAACTGTATCCTAAAAAACTGGGATAGATTTGATCCCCAAGGCTTAAAGAAGACACACCTGGTCTTCCTATGTGATACTGCATGGCCACGGTCCCCACTGGGAGTCTGGCGGTCCCAGCCACAGAACCAGACTGGGACTATAACACTGCTAAAGGAAGATGGGATCAGAGTCATTTTGTCAGATGTATTCTTGAAGGACTCAGACAGGCGCGTTCTAAGCCTTTAAACTATGGCAAACTGGCAGACATAGAACAGGAGGAGAAAGAAGCTCCTGGTAAATTCCTAGATAGACTCAGAGAAGCCCTTCACAGATTCACTGAGATTGATCCCGAAAGTGAAGAGGGGAAAGTGATCTTAAAGGATAGATTTCTCACTCAGTCGGCTCCAGATATTCGCCGTAAGTTATCAAAACGGGCGTATGGACCAAATCAGTCTTTAGATAATCTGTTACAACTGGCTCAGACAGTCTATTATGGTAGGGAATATGAGGAAAAGAGAGAAAGGCAGAGAAAGACGAAGGAAAAGGCGAAAGCCTTCGCAATGGCTATGAAAACCGTTCTTAAGCAGCCTGAGAAAAATGCCCAGAGGGACCCCGGTGAAAAGGGATGGGCTTGCTATTGCTGTGGGAAGGAGGGGCATCTCAAGCGGGATTGCCCTCAAGCATCTAAGCCGCCCCCGGCTCCATGTCCGGTCTGCAAGGGACCACACTGGAGGAGAGACTGCCCCCAGAGGCGTAGGTCTCAGGGGTCTGACTCTCAAGACAATCAGGACTGAAGGTGCCCGGGGGTCCCCACACAAGCTCCCGTCCTAATTACACCTGAGGAACCCCAGGTATTGACAACAGTGGGAGGCCAATCCGTCAATTTCCTTTTAGATACTGGGGCAACTTACTCCGTGCTTACTGAAGCCCCTGGCCCACTTTCTTCCCGATCCGCTTCCGTAATGAGACTGTCTGGACGAGCCAAAAGGTATTACTTCAGTTATTCTCTATCATGCAACTGGGATTCTGTGCTATTTTCACACGAGTTTCTTATCGTGCCAGAATCACCCTCACCCCTCTTGGGGAGGGATATACTGAGCAAGGTCCATGCCTCTGTTTTCATGAATATGGAGCCTTCCCTTTCTCTCCCTTTAGTTGAACAAAATGTGAATCCTATAGTATGGGCTGATGGAAAATCTGTGGGTCGAGCACAAAATGCTATTCCTGTGGTTGTCAAGCTCAAAGACCCACACTTATTCCCACATAAGAAGCAGTATCCACTGAAACCTGAGGTTAAGGAAGGGTTAAAACCCATCATTGAGAATTTAAAAGAGCAGGGACTATTAGTTCCCTGTAACAGTCCATGCAACACTCCTATTTTGGGTGTAAAAAAATCAAATGATAAATGGAGATTAGTTCAAGATTTACGAATAATAAATGAGGCTGTGGTTCCTTTACACCCCTTGGTGCCTAATCCTTATACTCTATTGTCTGAAATTCCTGAACGAGCCAAATATTTTTCAGTAATTGATTTAAAAGATGCCTTCTATTCAGTGCCTTTGGCGGAGGAAAGTCAATTTCTATTTGCCTTTGAAGACCCCACACAGCCAGCTTCCCAGTTAACCTGGACAGTTTTGCCCCAGGGATTTCGTGACAGTCCTCACTTATTTGGACAAAGTTTGTCACGAGATCTACAAAACTTTAATAGCTCTGAAGCGGTAGTGTTACAATATGTAGATGATATTTTGCTCTGTGCTGAGACAGAGGAAGCTTGTTCACGAGCCTCAGAAGATTTCTTAAACTTTCTGGCAGGCTGCGGTTACAAGGCATCAAGAGAAAAGGCTCAGCTTTGTCAACAATCTGTTAGATATCTGGGCCTAATCATCTCAGAAGGGACTAGGGCCATAGGCCCTGAGAGAATTAAACCTATACTAAACCATCCCCTACCTATGACTTTAGGACAATTGAGAGGATTTTGGGGAATCACAGTCTACTGTCTTATTTGGATTCCGTCCGAGCTATGGGGAACTTGCCGGGCCTTTATATAAACTTAGAGCTGAAACTCAGCAGGCCCAAACCAACAAACTGGTTTGGTCTCCAGATACTCAAAAGGCTTTTAAGGTTCTTCAGACTGCTCTCCTGCAAGCTCCCGCTTTGAGTTTGCCCACAGGGTCAGAATTTAACCTGTTTGTCACTGAAAGAAAAGGTATGGCCTTGGGAGTTTTGACACAACCCCGGGGGCCTCACCAGCAACCTATTGCTTATCTAAGCAAAGAATTAGATGTAATTGCACGTGGGTGGCCCCACTGCCTAAGAGTAATTGGGGCAGCGGCTTTATTAGCACCTGAAGCTTTAAAAATAATTAATGGGCGAAACCTTACTGTACTGACTTCTCATGATGTGAGTGGAATCTTAAATTCTAAGGTTAATATTTGGATGACAGACAGTAGGCTTCTTAAATATCAGTCACTGTTGTTAGAAGGACCAGTAACTAAGCTTAAAGTTTGTGGAAATTTAAATCCTGCCACTTTCCTTCCTGAGTAGGAAGATGAAACACCTGATCACGATTGTTCCCAATTCCTAACTTTAAACTATGCAGCTCGGGAGGATCTAATGGATACCCCATTAGACAACCCAGACATGGAAATATTTACAGATGGCAGTTCTTTTGTTCGGGATGGAAAGCGCAAAGCAGGTTACGCGGTGGTGACTGCTGAACAGGTTTTAGAAGCAAAATCTCTCCCCCAGGGAACCAGTGCCCAGTTAGTGGAGCTTGTGGCTCTGACAGGAGCTCTAGAGTTAAGCAAAGGGCAACGGGTGAATATTTACACTGATTCTAAGTATGCTTATTTGACTTTACATGCTCATGCTGCAATATGGAAAGAAAGACAGTTTAAAACAGCAACAGGAGAACCTATTAAGCATTTCAGAGAGATTGAGAGACTTTTAACTGCTATCTACTGTCCTAAAGAAGTAGCTGTTATGCATTGCAAAGGGCACAGCAGGGATGGGAGTAAAGTAGCTGCCGGTAACCTGTTAGCTGACTCTCAAGCCAAAAAAGCGGCACTTTACGAAACCCCCTCCCTACAGACGCCTTTGATCTGGACAGGTCCTGTGGAACAGGAAAAACCACAATATACTGAGGAAGAATTAGAAAGATATGAGAAAAGAGGAGCAAAGATTACTGATAAAGGATGGTTACAGTCCGAGGATGGACGATTAATAATTCCTGAAAATGCTCAGGGGAAAATTCTTAAGGGTTTACATCAGAGTTTTCATTTGGGTGTAGAAAGTACTTACCAGATGGCTTCTCATTTGTTTGAAGGTAAAAATATAATGAAAACTTTAAAGAACATTATCAAACGGTGTGAGGTATGTCAGAAAATAACCCAAAGACTGAAAAACTAACAAAATCTGGATTACAAAGAAAGGGAAAGTATCCTGGAGAAGACTGGAAAATTGATTTTACTCATATGCCAAAAGCTAAAGGATATTCTTGCTTACAAGTTTGGGTAGATACTTTTACTGGATGGATTGAGGCGTTCCCCTGTCGTAGTGAACAAGCTAAGGAGGTTATAAAGATTTTAATCCATGAAATTATCCCCAGGTTTGGGCTGCCACGGAGCCTTCAGAGTGACAATGGCTCCGCCTTTAAAGCTGCTGTAACTCAGGGGGTGTCCAAAGCTCTAGGAATAGAATATCACTTACACTGTTCCTGGAGACCCCAATCCTCAGGAAAGGTTGAAAAAGCTAATGACATTATCAAAAGACATCTGTGCAAATTAACTCAAGAAACGCAGGACAACTGGATTAAAGTCCTACCCATAGCTTTAATGAGGGCTCGAACTGCCCCAAAAAAGGAGGGACTGTCCCCCTTTGAATGCATTTATGGAAGGCGTTTCTTACGCACAGACATTGTTATAGATCCTGAGGCCTTAGAGTTAACTAATTATGTAACTCAACTCTCAGCTTTTCAACAGGCATTAACAGAACTCCGGGAGATGACTCCTGACCCAGCCTCTGAATCCAGCAAGCCTCTATTTGAGCCAGGAACCGAGGTCCTCATAAAAACATTGTGATCTGGGGGCTCATCCCTCGAGCCCCTCTGGGAAGGCCCTTACCAGGTTATTCTTTCTTCTCCCACAGCTGTCAAAGTCCCAGGAATTGATTCGTGGGTACATCACACTCGAGTCAAGAGGTGGCACCCTGACCAGAACTAAGGGATGTCATTTTATGTTTTTACTTTCTATGCTCTGACTTCGTATGTTTCAGATGGGCCTGATAATCTGTGTGAGCCTACTTCTGCTGACTCCAGAAATCCTGAGTCTGCCCTTTGATCCTCAAGACAATGCCTTCCTGTCCTGGGCTCACTCCTATGCTGCATTCCACAATCGGTCTAACTGCTGGGTCTGCGGAGCACTCCCCTCTTCATCAGTGAAAGGCTTCCCGTGGTGGACATCTCCACTTCAAGGAAAAGACTTTCTCCAAGTCTGTGAATACCTTCGACAACAATCACATGTGATGCCTCTTCTTCGTCTGATGACATCTAACAACCCTAGAATGGACTGGTGCCATACTTTGTACCTTAACTATGGACATAACCTGACTTTTAATTCTGATTGTTTTGTTTTTGCTGTTTGCTCCCTGCATCTGTAACTGTGTAACTGGATTTGTTTCTAGTCGCATGAAAGCTTTTAAGTTACAAATGGTTGCTCAAACTCCTGCTATCACTGCAGCTTCTTCCGACTACTATTTGGGGCCCCTGGATCAGACATCCTCACTATTAGGATTAGGAGAATATGTTGCCTCACCAATTTAGGGACTACGCCACTTGTCAGCTCAGAAGCAGTTATGGATTGAAAACGACGCCCCTTTTCCCTAGGCAACATAATTCTCCTAAAAGAAAAAGGGGGGAATGAGAGGGTAACAGGCAGGAAGGCCAGGGGTCTCCAAATGGAGGAAAGAGGCTGTAAGTGCCAGACGTTTTTATCTCTCTTAAGCGGCAGGAAGAAACAAACCAGCGATCTATTTTTCCTTCTCTATACAAATTTAAAAAGAGGTTTCTCTTAACATTCTGTGTTGCCATGACACCAGGTCTCACCTAAAGCTAACTACTCTCAAACTTTGAGTTAACCAATACATGCCTTTTTCGTATGGAAATGTTGTCTTAAGCTATGTTAATGAACCCCAGACTCTACCTTCAAGTTGGTTCCGCCAAAAGCCCTAACTTACTTACTCAGGTATTGTTCCCCTAATCTATGTAAACGGAACTATTTGTTGGTATTCTGCCCTTCTACAAGATTCAAGTCAATCGTTTTATGGCCTGGGATGAATTATCTGATGCCATTCTAAATTTTATGACATTCATTTCATTTCATTAACAGACTGTGAGTGACTATATAACATACAGCTAAAGACTAGGAGGGGGGTACTCTTTTGCCCCCTTCTGATGCCTATGTCAGAAACTTTCTCTATACTTTAATAAAACTTTATTACACAAAAGCTCTGAGTGATCCAGCCTCGTCTCTGGCCCCGGATTGAATTCGTCTCCTCCGGAGGCCAAGAATCCCGCGTCTTATCATTCAGCAACAACCTTTCAAGCTGAGAGAAGCCTCCTCTTGAGGTGCTTGTGGTAAGGTGGTATTCCTCTGGAGTGGAAGCCAGGGACTAACCTCTCATCTCGAGTTGAATTTGGCCCACGGAGCTCTCTCGTGTTGCTACAGTGACCTCAGGATCCCTCTAGCCTTGAAACAGTGTTCTTGGGGTTTCTCTGGAGTGCCATCAAGGAAATCAAGGCTCCTTTCTTGTGTGATGTGCAACACGGAATTGCTCTGCACGCAGTGCAGGGGAATCGGGCCTCATCTCGCGGCGAGGGGGAAGTCTCATGGTTTTTCTCGAGTTGCGGCGGGAACCTGGGGTATATTCTCGAGTTACGACGGGGATGGCCCTTACACACACATGTTTGTTCAGCGACGTCAGGACTCCTCCCTAGTTGCGAGGGACAACTCGGGATTCTCCTGGAGGCTTGGCAGGGCAATTGGGACGCCTCTCCAGCTGAGGCGGGAGACCAAGGGTCCCTTTCCACGTGCCACAGGAATCCTGGGACTCCTATCAAGGTTCTCGAGGAGTCAGGCGTCGTCTCCTTTGGAGGCACTGATCTCCGCGTACCTCTGGAATTTTCAAAGGATATGAGGCCTCCGGTCGCGATAAGGTGGGGAACTAGGTCTTTCTCTGTGCTCTCCACAGGGGATTCAGACATCCTTTCGTCTTGGGAGATGCAAGACGAGCCTGCATTCAAGTCACTGCAGGGATATCCGGCCTTATTTCGAGTCAGGGCATCACGGTGTCCATTCCAATTGATGCCGCAAACTCAGGGTCCCTCTCACATACCTAGAGCTGAGAGAAGCGTCTACTTGAGGTGCTTGTGGTAAGGTGGTATATCTCTGGAGTCGAAGCCAGGGACTAACCTCTCATCTCGAGTTGATTTTTGGTCTACGGAGCTCTTTCGTGTTGCTACAGTGACCTCAGAATCCCTCTTGCCTTGAAACAGTGTTCTTGGGGTTTCTCTGGAGTGCCATCAAGGAAATCAAGGCTCCTTTCATGTGTGATGTGCAACACGGAATTGCTCTGCACGCAGTGTAGGGGAATCGGGCCTCATCTCGCGGCGAGGGGGAAGTCTCATGGTTTTTCTCGAGTTGCGGCGGGAACCTGGGGTATATTCTCGAGTTACGACGGGGATGGCCCTTCCACACATGTGTTTGTTCAGTGACGTCAGGACTCCTGCCTAGTTGCGAGGGACAACTCGGGATTCTCCTCGAGGCTTGGCAGGGCAATTGGGACGCCTCTCCAGCTGAGGCGGGAGACCAAGGGTCCCTTTCCACGTGCCACAGGAATCCTGGGAATCCTATCAAGTTTCAAGAGGAGTCAGGCATCGTCTCCTTTGGAGTCACTGATCTCCGCGTCACTCTGGAGTTTTCAAAGGATGTGAGGCCTCCGGTCGCAATGAGGTGGGGAACTAGGTCTTTCTCTGTGGTCTCCACAGGGGATTCAGACATCCTTTTGTCTTGGGAGATGCAAGACGAGCCTGCATTCAAGTCACTGCAGGGATATCCGGCCTTATTTCGAGTCAGGGCATCGCGGTGTCCATTCCACTTGAGGCCGCAAACTCAGGGTCCCTCTCACATACCTAGAGCTGAGAGAAGCCTCCTCTTGAGGTGCTTGTGGTAAGGTGGTATTCCTCTGGAGTCGAAGCCACGTACTAACCTCTCATCTCGAGTTGATTTTAGGTCCACGGAGCACTTTCGTGTTGCTAGAGTGACCTCAGGATCCGTCTAGCCTTGACACAGTGTTCTTGGGGTTTCTCTGGAGTGCCATCAAGGAAATCAAGGCTCCTTTCATGTGTGATGTGCAACACGGAGTTGCTCTGCACGCAGTGCAGGGGAATAGGGCCTCATCTCGCGGCGAGGGGGAAGTCTCATGGTTTTTCTCGAGTTGCGGCGGGAACCTGGGGTATATTCTCGAGTTACGCCGGGGATGGCCCTTCCACACACGAGTTTGTTCAGCGACGTCAGGACTCCTGCCTAGTTGCGAGGGACAACTCGGGATTCTCCTCGAGGCTTGGCAGGGCAATTGGGACGCCTCTCCAGCTGAGGCGGGAGACCAAGGGTCCCTTTCCACGTGCCACGGGATCCTGGGACTCTTATCAAGTTTCACGAGGAGTCAGGCATCGTCTCCTTTGGAGGCACTGATCTCCGCGTCCCTCTGGAGTTTTCAAAGGATGTGAGGCCTCCGGTCGCGAAGAGGTGAGGAACTAGGTCTTTCTCTGTAGTCTCCACAGGGGATTCAGACATCCTTTCGTCTTGAGAGATGCAAGACGAGCCTGCATTCAAGTCACTGCAGGGATATCCAGCCTTATTTCGAGTCAGGGTCTCGCGGTGTCCATTCCACTTGAGGCCGCAAACTCAGGGTCCCTCTCACATACCTAGAGCTGAGAGAAGCCTCCTCTTGAGGTGCTTGTGGTAAGGTGGTATATCTCTGGAGTCGAAGCCAGGGACTAACCTCTCATCTCGAGTTGATTTTTGGTCCACGGAGCTCTTTCGTGTTGCTACAGTGACCTCAGGATCCCTCTAGCCTTGAAACAGTGTCCTTGGGGTTTCTCTGGAGTGCCATCAAGGAAATCAAGTCTCCTTTCATGTGTGATGTGCAACACGGAATTGCTCTGCACGCAGTGCAGGTGAAACGGGCCTCATCTCGCGGTGAGGGGGAAGTCTCATGGTTTTTCTCGAGTTGCGGGGAAACCTGGGGTATATTCTCGAGTTACGACGGGGATGGCCCTTCCACACACGTGTTTGTTCAGCGACGTCAGGACTCATGCCTAGTTGCGAGGGACAACTCGGGATTCTCCTCGAAGCTTGGCAGGGCAATTGTGACGCCTCTCCAGCTGAGGCAGGTGACCAAGGGTCCCTTTCCACGTGCCACAGGAATCCTGGGACTCCTATCAAGTTTCACGAGGAGTCAGGCATCGTCTCCTTTGGAGGCACTGATCTCCGGGTACCTCTGAAATTTTCAAAGGATTTAACGCCTCCGGTCGTGATGAGGTGGGGATCTAGGTCATTCGCTGTGGTCTCCACAGGGGATTCAGACATTCTTTCGTCTTGGGAGATGCAAGACGAGCCTTCATTCAAGTCACTGCAGTGATATCCGGCCTTATTTCGAGTCAGGACATCGCGGTGTCCATTCCACCTCAGGCCGCAAACTCAGGGTCCCTCTCACATACCTAGAGCTGAGAGAAGCCTCCTCTTGAGGTGCTTGTGGTAAGGTGGTATTCCTCTGGAGTCGAAGCGAGGGACTAACCTCTCATCTCGAGTTGACTTTTGGTCCATGGAGCTCTTTCGTGTTGCTACAGTGACCTCAGGATCCCTCTAGCCTGGAAATAATGTTCTTGGTGTTTCTCTGGAGTGCCATCAAAAAAATCAATGCTCCTTTCATGTGTGAGGTGCAACACGGAGTTGCTCTGCACGCAGTGCAGGGGAATCGGGCCTCATCTCGGTGCGAGGGGGAAGTCTCATGGTTTTTCTCAAGTTGCGGCGGGAACCTGGGGTATATTCTCGAGTTACGACGGGGATGGCCCTTCCACACACGAGTTTGTTCAGCGACGTCAGGACTCTTGCCTAGTTGCGAGGGAAAACTCGGGATTCTCCTCAAGGCTTGGCAGGGCAATTGGGACGCCTCTCCAGCTGAGGCGGGAGACCAAGGGTCCCTTTCCACGTGCCACGGGATCCTGGGACTCCTATCAAGTTTCACGAGGAGTCAGGCATCGTCTCCTTTGGAGACACTAATCTCCGCGTCCCTCTGGAGTTTTCAAAGGATGTGAGGCCTCCGGTCGCGAAGAGGTGAGGAACTAGGTCTTTCTCTGTGGTCTCCACAGGGGATTCAGACATCCTTTCGTCTTGAGAGATGCAAGACGAGCCTGCATTCAAGTCACTGCAGGAATATCCAGCCTTATTTCGAGTCAGGGTCTCGCGGTGTCCATTCCACTTTAGGCCACAAACTCAGGGTCCCTCTCACATACCTAGAGCTGAGAGAAGCCTCCTCTTGAGGTGCTTGTGGTAAGGTGGTATATCTCTGGAGTCGAAGCCAGGGACTAACCTCTCATCTCGAGTTGATTTTTGGTCCACGGAGCTCTTTCGTGTTGCTACAGTGACCTCAGGATCCCTCTAGCCTTGAAACAGTGTCCTTGGGGTTTCTCTGGAGTGCCATCAAGGAAATCAAGTCTCCTTTCATGTGTGATGTGCAACACGGAATTGCTTTGCACGCAGTTCCGGGGAATCGAGCCTCATCTCGCGGCGAGGGGGAAGTCTCATGGTTTTTCTCGAGTTGCGGCGGGAACCATGCCTATATTCTCGAGTTAAGACGGGGATGGCCCATCCACACACGTGTTTGTTCAGCGACGTCAGGACTCCTGCCTAGTTGCGAGGGACAACTCGGGATTCTCCTCAAGGCTTGGCAGGGCAATTGGGACGCCTCTCCAGCTGAGGCGGGAGACCAAGGGTCCCTTTCCAAGTGCCGCAGGAATCCTGGGACTTCTATCAAGTTTCACGAGGAGTCAGGCATCGTCTCCTTTGGAGGCACTCATCTCCGCGTCCCTCTGGAGTTTTCAAAGGATGTGAGGCCTCCGATCGCGAGGAGGTGGGGAACTAGGTCTTTCTCTGTGGTCTGCACAGGGGATTCAGACATCCTTTCGTCTTGGGAGATGCAAGACGAGCCTGCATTCATGTCACTGAAGGGATATCCGGCCTTATTTCGAGTCAGGGCATCGCGGTGTCCATTCCACTTGTGGCCGCAAATATAGGGTCCCTCTCACATTCCTAGAGTTGAGAGAAGCCTCCTCTTGAGGTGCTTGTGGTAAGGTGGTATTCCTCTGGAGACGAAGCCTGGGACTAGTCTCTCATCTCGACTTGATTTTTGGTCCACGGAGCTATTTCGTGTTGCTACAGTGACCTCAGGATCCCTCTATCCTTGAAACAGTGTTCTTGGGGTTTCTCTGGAGTGCCATCAAGGAAATCAAGTCTCCTTTCATGTGTGATGTGCAACACGGAATTGCTCTGCACGCAGTGTAGGGGAATCGGGCCTCATCTCGGGGCGAGGGGGAAGTCTCATGGTTTTTCTCGAGTTGCGGGGAAACCTGGGGTATATTCTCGAGTTACGACGGGGATGGCCCTTCCACACACGTGTTTGTTCAGCGACGTCAGGACTCATGCCTAGTTGCGAGGGACAACTAGGGATTCTCCTCGAAGCTTGGCAGGGCAATTGGGACGCCTCTCCAGCTGAGGCAGGTGACCAAGGGTCCCTTTCCACGTGCCACAGGAATCCTGGGACTCCTATCAAGTTTCACGAGGAGTCAGGCATCGTCTCCTTTGGAGGCACTGATCTCCGAGTACCTCTGAAATTTTCAAAGGATTTAACGCCTCCGGTCGCGATGAGGTGGGAATCTAGGTCATTCGCTGTGGTCTCCACAGGGGATTCAGACATCCTTTCGTCTTGGGAGATGCAAGACGAGCCTTCATTCAAGTCACTGCAGAGATATCCGGCCTTATTTCGAGTCAGGACATCGCGGTGTCCATTCCACTTCAGGCCGCAAACTCAGGGTCCCTCTCACATACCTAGAGCTGAGAGAAGACTCCTCTTGAGGTGCTTGTGGTAAGGTGGTATTCCTCTGGAGTTGAAGCCAGGGACTAACCTCTCATCTCGAGTTGATTTTTGGTCCACGGAGCTCTTTCGTGTTGCTACAGTGACCTCAGGATCCCTCTAGCCTTGAAACAGTGTTCTTGGGGTTTCTCTGGAGTGCCATCAAGGAAATCAAGGCTCCTTTCATGTGTGACGTGCAACACGGAATTGCTCTGCACGCAGTGCAGTGGAAACGGGCCTCATCTCGCGGCGAGGGGGAAGTCTCATGGTTTTTCTCGAGTTGCGGCGGGAACCAGGGGTATATTCTCGAGTTACGATGGGGATGGCCCTTCCACACACATGTTTGTTCAGCGACGTCAGGACTCCTGCCTAGTTACGAGTGACAAGTCGGGATTCTCCTCGAGGCTTGGCAGGGCAATTGGGACGCCTCTCCAGCTGAGGCGGGAGACCAAGGTTCCCTTTCCACGTGCCACAGGAATCCTGGGACTCCTATCAAGTTTCACGAGGAGTCAGGCATCGTCTCCTTTGGAGGCACTGATCTAAGCGTACCTCTGGAGTTTTCAAAGGATGTGAGGCCTCCGGTCGCGATGAGGTGGTGAACTAGGCCTTTCTCTCTGGTCTCCACAGGGGATTCAGACATCCTTTCGTCTTGGGAGATGCAAGACGAGCCTACATTCAAGTCACTGCAGGGCTATCCAGCCTTATTTCAAGTCAGGGCATCGCGGTGTCCATTCCACTTGAGGCCACAAACTCAGGGTCCCTCTCACATAACTAGAGCTGAGAGAAGCCTCCTCTTAAGGTGCTTGTGGTAAGGTGGTATATCTCTGGAGTCGAAGCCAGGGACTAACCTCTCATCTCGAGTTGATTTTTGGTCCACGGAGCTCTTTCGTGTTGCTACAGTGACCTCAGGATCCCTCTAGCCTTGAAACAGTGTCCTTGGGGTTTCTCTGGAGTGCCATCAAGGAAATCAAGGCTCCTTTCATGTGTGTTGTGCAACACGGAATTGCTTTTCATGCAGTTCCGGGGAATCGAGCCTCATCTCGCGGCGAGGGGGAAGTCTCATGGTTTTTCTCGAGTTGCGGCGGGAACCATGCCTATATTCTCGAGTTACGACGGGGATGGCCCATCCACACACGTGTTTGTTCAGCGACGTCAGGACTCCTGCCTAGTTGCGAGGGACAACTCGGGATTCTCCTCGAGGCTTGGCAGGTCAATTGGGACGCCTCTCCAGCTGAGGCGGGAGACCAAGGGTCCCTTTCCAAGTGCCGCAGGAATCCTGGGACTACTATCAAGTTTCACGAGGAGTCAGGCATCGTCTCCTTTGGAGGCACTGATCTCCACGTCCCTCTGGAGTTTGCAAAGGATGTGAGGCCTCCGATCGCGAGGAGGTGGGGAACTAGGTCTTTCTCTGTGGTCTGCACAGGGGATTCAGACATCCTTTCGTTTTGGGAGATGAAAGACGAGCCTGCATTCATGTCACTGCAGGGATATCAGGCCTTATTTCGAGTCAGGGCATCGCGGTGTCCATTCCACTTGAGGCCGCAAATATAGGGTCCCTCTCACATACCTAGAGTTGAGAGAAGCCTCCTCTTGAGGTGCTTGTGGTAAGGTGTTATTCCTCTGGAGACGAAGCCTGGGACTAGTCTCTCATCTCGACTTGATTTTTGGTCCACGGAGCTCTTTCGTATTGCTACAGTGACCTCAGGATCCCTCTAGCCTTCAAACAGTGTTCTTGGGGTTTCTCTGGAGTGCCATCAAGGAAATCAAGGCTCCTTTCATGTGTGATGTGCAACACGAAGTTGCTCTGCGCACAGTGCAGGGGAATCGGGCCTCATCTCGGGGCGAGGGGGAAGTATCATGGTTTTTCTCGAGTTGCGGCGGGGATCTGGGGTATATTCTCGAGTTACGACGGGGATGGCCCTTCCACACACGTGTTTGTTCAGCGACGTCAAGACCCCTGCCGAGTTGCCAGGGACAACTCGGGATTCTCCTCGAGGCTTGGCAGGGCAATTGTGACGCCTCTCCAGCTGAGGCGGGCGACCAAGGGTCCCTTTCCACGTGCCACAGGAATCCTGGGACTCCTATCAAGTTTCACGAGGAGTCAGGCATCGTCTCCTTTAGCGGCACTGATCTCCGCGTCCCTCTGGAGTTTTCAAAGGATGTGAGGCCTCCGGTCGCGATGAGGTGGGGAACTAGGTCTTTCTCTGTGGTCTCCACAGGGGATTCAGACATCCTTTCGTCTTGGGAGATGCAAGACGAGCCTGCATTCAAGTCACTGCAGGGATATCCGGCCTTATTTTCAGTCAGGGCATTGTGGTGTCCATTCACCTTGAGGCCGCAAACTCAGGGTCCCTCTCACATACCTAGAGCTGAGAGAAGCCTCCTCTTGAGGTGCTTGTGGTAAGGTGGTATTCCTCTGGAGTCGAAGACAGGGACTAATCTCTCATCTTGAGTTGATTTTTGGTCCACCGAGCTCTTTGGCGTTGCTACAGTGACCTCCGGATCCAGCTAGCCTTGAAACAGTGTTCTTGGGGTTTCTCTGGAGTGCCATCAAGGAAATCAAGGCTCCTTTCATGTGTGATGTGCAACACGGAATTGCTCTGCACGCATGCAGGGGAATTGGGCCTCATCTCGCGGCGAGGGGGAAGTCTCATGGTTTTTCTCGAGTTACGGCGGGAACCTGGGGTATATTCTCGAGATACGACGGGGATGGCCCTTCCACACACGTGTTTGTTCAGCGACGTCAGGACTCCTGCCTAGTTGCGAGGGACAACTCGGGATTCTCCTCGAGGCTTGGCAGGGCAATTGGGACGCCTCTCCAGCTGAGGCGGGAGACCAAGGGTTCCTTTCCACGTGCCACAGGAATCCTGGGACTCCTATCAAGTTTCACGAGGAGTCAGGCATCGTGTTCTTTGGAGGCGCTGATCTCCGCGTACCTCTGGGTTTTCAAAGGATGTGAGGCCTCCGGTCGCAATGAGGTGGGAAACTAGGTCTTTCTCTGTGGTCTCCACAGGGGATTCAGACATCCTTTCGTCTTGGGAGATGCAAGACGAGCCTGCATTCAGGTCACTGCAGGGATATCCAGCCTTATTTCGAGTCAGGGCATCGCGGTGTCCAGTCCACTTGAGGCCGCAAACTCAGGGTCCCTCTCACATACCTATAGCTGAGAGAAGCCTCCTCTTGAGGTGCTTGTGGTAAGGTGGTATATCTCTGGAGTCGAAGCCAGGGACTAACCTCTCATCTCGAGTTGATTTTTGGTCTACGGAGCTCTTTCGTGTTGCTACAGTGACCTCAGAATCCCTCTAGCCTTGAAACAGTGTTCTTGGGGTTTCTCTGGAGTGCCATCAAGGAAATCAAGGCTCCTTTCATGTGTGATGTGCAATACGAAGTTGCTCTGCGCACAGTGCAGGGGAATCGGGCCTCATCTCGCGGCGATGGGGAAGTATCATGGTTTTTCTCGAGTTGCGGCGGGAACCTGGGGTATATTCTCGAGTTACGACGGGGATGGCCCTTCCACATACGTGTTTGTTCAGCCACGTCAGGACTCCTGCCTAGTTGCGAGGGACAACTCGGGATTCTCCTCGAGGCTTGGCAGGGCAATTGGGACGCCTCTCCAGCTGCGGCGGGAGACCAAGGGTCCCTTTCCAAGTGCCACAGGAATCCTGGGGCTCCTATCAATTTTCTCAAGGAGTCAGGCATCGTCTCATTTTGAGGCACTGATCTCCCCGTACCTCTGGAGTTTTCAAAGGATGTGAGGCCTCCGGTCGCGCTGAGGTGGGGAACTAGGTCTTTCTCTGTGGTCTCCACAGGGGAATAAGACATCTTTTCGTCTTGGGAGATGCAAGACGAGCCTGCATTCAGGTCACTGCAGGGATATCCGGCCTTATTTCGAGTCAGGGCATCTCGGTGTCCATTCAACTTGAAGCCGCAAACTCAGGGTCCCTCTCACATACCTAGAGCTGAGAGAAGCCTCCACTTGAGGTGCTTGTGGTAAGGTGGTATTCCTCTGGAGTCGAAGCCAGGGACTAACCTGTCATCTCGAGTTGATTCTTGGTCCACGGAGCTCTTTCGTGTTGCTACAGTGACCTCAGGATCCCTCTAGCCTTGAAACAGTGTTCTTGGGATTTCTCTGGAGTGCCATCAAGGAAATCAAGTCTCCTTTCATGTGTGATGTGCAACACGGAATTGCTCTGCACGCAGTGCAGGGGAAACGGGCCTCATCTCGTGGCGAGGGGGAAGTCTCATGGTTTTTCTCGAGTTGCGGGGAAACCTGCGGTATATTCTCGAGTTACGACGGGGATGGCCCTTCCACACACGTGTTTGTTCAGCGACGTCAGGACTCATGCCTAGTTGGGAGGGCCAACTCGGGATTCTCCTCGAAGCTTGGCAGGGCAATTGGGACGCCTCTCCAGCTGAGGCAGGAGACCAAGGGTCCCTTTCCACGTGCCACAGGAATCCTGGGACTCCTATCAAGTTTCACGAGGAGTCAGGCATTGTCTCCTTTGGAGGCACTGATCTCCGGGTACCTCTGGAGTTTTCAAAGGATGTGAGGCCTCCGGTCGCGATGAGTTGGGGAACTAGGCATTTCTCTCTGGTCTCCACAGGGGATTCAGACATCCTTTCGTCTTGGGAGATGCAAGACGAGCCTGCATTCAAGTCACTGCAGGGCTATCCAGCCTTATTTCAAGTCAGGGCATCGCGGTGTCCATTCCACTTGAGGCCACAAACTCAGGGTCCCTCTCACATACCTAGAGCTGAGAGAAGCCTCCTCTTAAGGTGCTTGTGGTAAGGTGGTATATCTCTGGAGTCGAAGCCAGGGACTAACCTCTCATCTCGAGTTGATTTTTGGTCCACGGAGCTCTTTCGTGTTGCTACAGTGACCTCAGGATCCCTCTAGCCTTGAAACAGTGTCCTTGGGGTTTCTCTGGAGTGCCATCAAGGAAATCAAGGCTCCTTTCATGTGTGATGTGCAACACGGAATTGCTTTTCACGCAGTTCCGGGGAATCGAGCCTCATCTCGCGGCGAGGGGGAAGTCTCATGGTTTTTCTCGAGTTGCGGCGGGAACCATGCGTATATTCTCGAGTTACGACGGGGATGGCCCATCCACACACGTGTTTGTTCAGCGACGTCAGGACTCCTGCCTAGTTGCGAGGGACAACTCGGGATTCTCCTCGAGGCTTGGCAGGTCAATTGGGACGCCTCTCCAGCTGAGGCGGGAGACCAAGGGTCCCTTTCCAAGTGCCGCAGGAATCCTGGGACTACTATCAAGTTTCACGAGGAGTCAGGCATCGTCTCCTTTGGAGGCACTGATCTCCACGTCCCTCTGGAGTTTGCAAAGGATGTGAGGCCTCCGATCGCGAGGAGGTGGGGAACTAGGTTTTTCTCTGTGGTCTGCACAGGGGATTCAGACATCCTTTCGTCTTGGGAGATGCAAGACGAGCCTGCATTCATGTCACTGCAGGGATATCAGGCCTTATTTCGAGTCAGGGCATCGCGGTGTCCATTCCACTTGAGGCCGCAAATATAGGGTCCCTCTCACATACCTAGAGTTGAGAGAAGCCTCCTCTTGAGGTGCTTGTGGTAAGGTGTTATTCCTCTGGAGACGAAGCCTGGGACTAGTCTCTCATCTCGACTTGATTTTTGGTCCACGGAGCTCTTTCGTATTGCTACAGTGACCTCAGGATCCCTCTAGCCTTCAAACAGTGTTCTTGGGGTTTCTCTGGAGTGCCATCAAGGAAATCAAGGCTCCTTTCATGTGTGATGTGCAACACGAAGTTGCTCTGCGCACAGTGCAGGGGAATCGGGCCTCATCTCGGGGCGAGGGGGAAGTATCATGGTTTTTCTCGAGTTGCGGGGGGATCTGGGGTATATTCTCGAGTTACGACGGGGATGGCCCTTCCACACACGTGTTTGTTCAGCGACGTCAAGACCCCTGCCGAGTTGCCAGGGACAACTCGGGATTCTCCTCGAGGCTTGGCAGGGCAATTGTGACACCTCTCCAGCTGAGGCGGGCGACCTACGGTCCCTTTCCACGTGCCACAGGAATCCTGGGACTCCTTTCAAGTTTCACGAGGAGTCAGGCATCGTCTCCTATGGAGGCACTGATCTCCGCGTACCTCTGGAATTTTCAAAGGATGTGAGGCCTCCGGTCGCAATGAGGTGGGAAACTAGGTCTTTCTCTGTGGTCTCCACAGGGGATTCAGACATCCTTTCGTCTTGGGAGATGCAAGACGAGCCTGCATTCAGGTCACTGCAGGGATATCCAGCCTTATTTCGAGTCAGGGCATCGCGGTGTCCAGTCCACTTGAGGCCGCAAACTCAGGGTCCCTCTCACATACCTAGAGCTGAGAGAAGCCTCCTCTTGAGGTGCTTGTGGTAAGGTGGTATATCTCTGGAGTCGAAGACAGGGACTAACCTCTCATCTCTAGTTGATTTTTGGTCTACGGAGCTCCTTCGTGTTGCTACAGTGACCTCAGAATCCCTCTAGCCTTGAAACATTATTCTTGGGGTTTCTCTGGAGTGCCATCAAGGAAATCAAGGCTCCTTTCATGTGTGATGTGCAACACGAAGTTGCTCTGCGCACAGTGCAGGGGAATCGGGCCTCATCTCGCGGCGAGGGGGAAGTATCATGGTTTTTCTCGAGTTGCGGCCGGAACCTGGGGTATATTCTCGAGTTACGACGGGGATGGCCCTTCCACACACGTGTTTGTTCAGCGACGTCAAGACTCCTGCCTAGTTTCCAGGGACACTCGGGATTCTCCTCGAGGCTTGGCAGGGCAATTGTGACGCCTCTCCAGCTGAGGCGGGCGACCAAGGGTCCCTTTCCACGTGCCACAGGAATCCTGGGACTCCTATCAAGTTTCACGAGGAGTCAGGCATCGTCTCCTTTAGCGGCACTGATCTCCGCGTCCCTCTGGAGTTTTCAAAGGATGTGAGGCCTCCGGTCGCGATGAGGTGGGGAACTAGGTCTTTCTCTGTGGTCTCCTTAGGGGATTCAGACATCCTTTCGTCTTGGGAGATGCAAGACGAGCCTGCATTCAAGTCACTGTAGGGATATCCGGCCCTATTTCGAGTCAGGGCATCTCGGTGTCCATTCCACTTGAGGCCGCAAACTCAGGGTCCCTCTCACATACCTAGAGCTGAGAGAAGCCTCCACTTGAGGTGCTTGTGGTAAGGTGGTATTCCTCTGGAGTCAAAGCCAGGGACTAACCTCTCATCTCGAGTTGATTCTTGTTCCACGGAGCTCTTTCGTGTTGCTACAGTGACCTCAGGATCCCTCTAGCCTTGAAACTGTGTTCTTGGGGTTTCTCTGGAGTGTCATCAAGGAAATCAATGCTCCTTTCATGTTTGATGTGCAACAGGGAATTGCTCTGCATGCAGTGCAGGGGAATCGGGCCTCATCTCGTGGCGAGGGGGAAGTCTCATGGTTTTTCTCGAGTTGCGGCGGGAACCTGGGGTATATTCTCGAGTTACGACGGGGATGGCCCTTCCACATACGTGTTTGTTCAGCCACGTCAGGACTCCTGCCTAGTTGGGAGGGACAACTCGGGATTCTCCTCGAGGCTTTGCTGGGCAATTGGGACGCCTCTCCAGCTGAGGCGGGAGACCAAGAGTCCCTTTCCAAGTGCCACAGGAATCCTGGGGCTCCTATCAATTTTCTCAAGGAGTCAGGCATCCTCTCCTTTTGAGGCACTGATCTCCCCGTACCTCTGGAGTTTTCAAAGGATGTGAGGCCTCCGGTCGCGCTGAGGTGGGGAACTAGGTCTTTCTCTGTTGTCTCCACAGGGGAATAAGACATCTTTTCGTCTTGGGAGATGCAAGACGAGCCTGCATTCAGGTCACTGCAGGGATATCCGGCGTTATTTCGAGTCAGGGCATCTGGGTGTCCATTCAACTTTAAGCCGCAAACTCAGGGTCCCTCTCACATACCTAAAGCTGAGAGAAGCCTCCACTTGAGGTGCTTGTGGTAAGGTGGTATTCCTCTGGAGTCGAAGCCAGGGACTAACCTTTCATCTCGAGTTGATTCTTGGTCCACGGAGCGCTTTCGTGTTGCTACAGTGACCTCAGGATCCCTCTAGCCTTGAAACAGTGTTCTTGGGATTTCTCTGGAGTGCCATCAAGGAAATCAAGTCTCCTTTCATGTGTGATGTGCAACACGGAATTGCTCTGCACGCAGTGCAGGGGAAACGGGCCTCATCTCGCGGCGAGGGGGAAGTCTCATGGTTTTTCTCGAGTTGCGGGGAAACCTGCGGTATATTCTCGAGTTACGACGGGGATGGCCCTTCCACACACGTGTTTGTTCAGCGACGTCAGGACTCATGCCTAGTTGCGAGGGACAACTCGGGATTCTCCTCGAAGCTTGGCAGGGCAATTGGGACGCCTCTCCAGCTGAGGCAGGAGACCAAGGGTCCCTTTCCACGTGCCACAGGAATCCTGGGACTCCTATCAAGTTTCACGAGTAGTCAGGCATCGTCTCCTTTGGAGGCACTGATCTCCGGGTACCTCTGAAATTTTCAAAGGATTTAACGCCTCCGGTCGCGATGAGGTGGGGATCTAGGTCATTCGCTGTGGTCTCCACAGGGGATTCAGACATCCTTTCGTCTTGGGAGATGCAAGACGAGCCTTCATTCAAGTCACTGCAGTGATATCCGGCCTTATTTCGAGTCAGGACATCGCGGTGTCCATTCCACTTCAGGCCGCAACTCAGGGTCCCTCTCACATACCTAGAGCTGAGAGAAGACTCCTCTTGAGGTGCTTGTGGTAAGGTGGTATTCCTCTGGAGTCGAAGCCAGGGAATAACCTCTCATCTCGAGTTGATTTTTAGTCCACGGAGCTCTTTCGTGTTGCTACAGTGACCTCAGGATCCCTCTAGCCTTGAAACAGTGTTCTTGGGGTTTCTCTGGAGTGCCATCAAGGAAATCAAGGCTCCTTTCATGTGTGACGTGCAACACGGAATTGCTCTGCACGCAGTGCAGGGGAATCGGGCCTCATCTCGCGGCGAGGGGGAAGTCTCATGGTTTTTCTCGAGTTGCGGTGGGAACCAGGGGTATATTCTCGAGTTCCGATGGGGATGGCCCTTCCACACACATGTTTGTTCAGCGACGTCAGGACTCCTGCCTAGTTACGAGTGACAAGTCGGGATTCTCCTCGAGGCTTGGCAGGGCAATTGGGACGCCTCTCCAGGTGAGGCGGGAGACCAAGGTTCCCTTTCCACGTGCCACAGGAATCCTGGGACTCCTATCAAGTTTCACGAGGAGTCAGGCATCGTCTCCTTTGGAGGCACTGATCTCCGCGTACCTCTGGAGTTTTCAAAGGATGTGAGGCCTCCGGTCGCGATGAGGTGGGGAACTAGGCCTTTCTCTGTGGTCTCCACAGGGGATTCAGACATCCTTTCGTCTTGGGAGATGCAAGACGAGCCTGCATTCAAGTCACTGCAGGGCTATCCAGCCATATTTCAAGTCAGGGCATCGCGGTGTCCATTCCACTTGAGGCCACAAACTCAGGGTCCCTCTCACATACCTAGAGCTGAGAGAAGCCTCCTCTTAAGGTGCTTGTGGTAAGGTGGTATATCTCTGGAGTCGAAGACAGGGACTAACCTCTCATCTCGAGTTGATTTTTGGTCCACGGAGCTCTTTCGTGTTGCTACAGTGACCTCAGGATCCCTCTAGCCTTGAAACAGTATTCTTGGGGTTTCTCTGGAGTGCCATCAAGGAAATCAAGGCTCCTTTCATGTGTGATGTGCAACACGGAATTGCTTTTCACGCAGTTCCGGGGAATCGAGCCTCATCTCGCGGCGAGGGGGAAGTCTCATGGTTTTTCTCGAGTTGCGGCGGGAACCATGCGTATATTCTCGAGTTACGACGGGGATGGCCCATCCACACACGTGTTTGTTCAGCGACGTCAGGACTCCTGCCTAGTTGCGAGGGACAACTCGGGATTCTCCTCGAGGCTTGGCAGGTCAATTGGGACGCCTCTCCAGCTGAGGCGGGAGACCAAGTGTCCCTTTCCAAGTGCCGCAGGAATCCTGGGACTCCTATCAAGTTTCACGAGGAGTCAGGCATCGTCTCCTTTGGAAGCACTGATCTCCACGTCCCTCTGGAGTTTTCAAAGGATGTGAGGCCTCCGATCGCGAGGAGGTGGGGAACTAGGTCTTTCTCTGTGGTCTGCACAGGGGATTCAGACATCCTTTCGTCTTGGGAGATGCAAGACGAGCCTGCATTCATGTCACTGCAGGGATATCAGGCCTTATTTCGAGTCAGGGCATCGCGGTGTCCATTCCACTTGAGGCCGCAAATATAGGGTCCCTCTCACATACCTAGAGTTGAGAGAAGCCTCCTCTTGAGGTGCTTGTGGTAAGGTGTTATTCCTCTGGAGACGAAGCCTGGGACTAGTCTCTCATCTCGACTTGATTTTTGGTCCACGGAGCTCTTTCGTATTGCTACAGTGACCTCAGGATCCCTCTAGCCTTCAAACAGTGTTCTTGGGGTTTCTCTGGAGTGCCATCAAGGAAATCAAGGCTCCTTTCATGTGTGATGTGCAACACGAAGTTGCTCTGCGCACAGTGCAGGGGAATCGGGCCTCATCTCGCGGCGAGGGGGAAGTCTCATGGTTTTTCTCGAGTTGCGGCGGGAATCTGGGGTATATTCTCGAGTTACGACGGGGATGGCCCTTCCACACACGTGTTTGTTCAGCGACGTCAAGACCCCTGCCTAGTTGCCAGGGACAACTCGGGATTCTCCTCGAGGCTTGGCAGGGCAATTGTGACGCCTCTCCAGCTGAGGCGGGCGACCAAGGGTCCCTTTCCACGTGCCACAGGAATCCTGGGACTCCTATCAAGTTTCACGAGGAGTCAGGCATCGTCTCCTTTGGAGGCACTGATCTCCGCGTCCCTCTGGAGTTTTCAAAGGATGTGAGGCCTCCGGTCGCGATGAGGTGGGGAACTAGGTCTTTCTCTGTGGTCTCCACAGGGGATTCAGACATCCTTTCGTCTTGGGAGATGCAAGACGAGCCTGCATTCATCTCACTGCAGGGATATCCGGCCTTATTTCCAGTCAGGGCATTGTGGTGTCCATTCACCTTGAGGCCGCAAACTCAGGGTCCCTCTCACATACCTAGAGCTGAGAGAAGCCTCCTCTTGAGGTGCTTGTGGTAAGGTGATATTCCTCTGGAGTCGAAGCCAGGGACTAACCTCTCATCTCGAGTTGATCTCTGGTCCACGGAGCTCTTTCATGTTGCTATAGTTACCTCACGATCCCTCTAGCCTTGAAATAATGTTCTTGGGGTTTCTCTGGAGTGCCATCAAGGAAATCAAGGCTACTTTCATGTATGATGTGCAACACGGAATTGCTCTGCACGCAATGCACGGGAATGGGGCCCATCTCCCGTCGAGGGGGAAATCTCATGGTTTTTCTGGAGTTGCGGCGGTAACCTGGGTTATATTCTTGAGTTAGGACGGGGATGGCCCTTCCACACACGTGTTTGTTCAGCGACGTCAGGACTCCTGCCTAGTTGCGAGGGACAACTCGGGATTCTCCTCGAGGCTTGGCAGGGCAATTGGGACGCTTCTCCAGCTGAGGCGGGAGACCAAGAGTCCCTTTTCACGTGCCACAGGAATCCTGGGACTCCTATCAAGTTTCAAGATGACTCAGGCATCGTCTCCTTTTGAAGCATTGATCTCCATGTACGTCTGGAGTTTTCAAAGGATGTGAGGCCTCCGGTAGCGATGAGGTGGGGACCTAGGTCTTTCTCTGTGGTCTCCACAGGGGATTCAGACATCCTTTCATATTGGGAGATGTAAGACGAGCTTGCATTCAAGTCACTGCAGGGATATCCGGCCTTATTTCGAGTCAGAGCATGTCGGTGTCCATTCCACTTGAGGCCGCAAATTCAGGGTCCCTCTCACATACCTAGAGCTGAGAGAAGCCTCCTCTTGAGGTGCTTGTGGTAAGGTGGTATTCCTCTGGAGTCGAAGCCAGGGACTAACCTCTCATCTCGAGTTGATTTTTGGTCCACGGAGCTCTTTTGTGTTGCTACAGTGACCTCAGAATCCCTCTAGCCTTGACACAGTGTTCTTGGGGTTTCTCTGGAGTGCCATCAAGGAAATCAAGGCTCCTTTCATGTTTGATGTGCAACACGGAATTTCTCTGCATGCAGTGCAGAGGAATCGGGCCTCATCTCGCGGCGAGGGGCAAGTCTCATGGTTTTTCTCGAGTTGCGGCGGGAACCTGAGGTATATTCACGAGTTACGACGGGATGGCCCTTCCACACACGTGTTTATTCAGCGACGTCAGGACTCCTGCCTAGTTGCGAGGGACAACTCAGGATTCTCCTCGAGGCTTGGCAGGGCATTTGGGTCGCCTCTCCAGCTGAGGCGGGAGACCAAGGGTCCCTTTGCCCGTGCCACAGGAATCCTGTGACTCCTATCAATTTTCACGAGGAGTCAGGCATCGTCTCCTTTGGAGGCACTGATCTCCGGGTACCTCTGGACTTTTCAAAGGATGTCAGGCCTCCAGTCGCGATGAGGTGGGGAACTCTTTCTTTCACTGTGGTCTCCACAGGGGATTCAGACATCCTTTCGTCTTGGGAGATGCAAGACGAACCTGCATTCAAGTCACTGCAGGGATATCCGGCCTTATTTCGAGTCTGGGCATTGCGGTGTCCATTCCACTTGAGGCCGCAAACTCAGGGTCCCTCTCACATACCTAGAGCTGAGAGAAGCCTCCTCTTGAGGAGCTTGTGGTAAGGTGGTATTCCTCTGGAGTCGAAGCCAGGGACTAACCTCTCATCTCGAGTTGATTTTTGGCCCACGGAGCTCTTTCGTGTTGCTACAGTGATCTCAGGATCCCTCTAGGCTTGAAACAGTGTTCTTGGGGTTTCTCTGGAGTGCCATCAGGGAAATCAAGGCTCCTTTCATGTGTGATGGGCAACACGGAATTGCTCTGCACGCAGTGTAGGGGAATCGGGCCTCAACTCGCGGCGAGGGGGAAGTCTCATGGTTTTTCTCGAGTTGCGGCGGGAACCTGGGGTATATTCTCGAGTTACGACGGGGATGGCCCTTCCAAACACGTGTTTGTTCAGTGACGTCAGGACTCCTGCCTAGTTGCGAGGGACAACTCGGTATTCTCCTCGAGGCTTGGCAGGGCAATTGGGACGCCTCTCCAACTGAGGCGGGCGACCAGAGGTCCCTTTCCTCGTACAACAGGAATCCTGGGACTCCTATCAAGTTTCACGAGGAGTCAGGCATCGTCTGCTTTTGAGGCACTGATCTCTGCGTACCTCTCGAGTTTTCAAAGGATGTGAGGCCTCCGGTCGCAATGAGGTGGGGACCTAGGTCTTTCTCTGTGGTCTCCACAGGGGATTCAGACATCCTATCGTCTTGGAAGATGCAAGACGAGCCTGCATTCAAGTCACTGCAGGGATATCCGGCCTTATTTCGAATCAGGGCATCACGGTGTCCATTCCACTTGATTCCGCAAAATCCGGGTCCCTCTCACATACCTAAAGCTGAGAGAAGCCTCCTCTTGAAGTGCTTGTGGTAAGGTGGCATTTCTCTGGAGTCGATGCCAGGGACTTACCTCTCATCTCGAGGTGATTTTTGGTCCACGGAGCTCTTTCGTGTTGCTACAGTGACCTCAGGATCCCTCTAGCCATGAAACAGTGTTCTTGGGGTTTCTCTGGAGTGCCATCAAGGAAATCAAGGCTCCTTTCATGTTTGATGTGCAACACGGAATTGCTCTGCACACACTGCAGGGGAATCGGACCTCATCTCGCAGCGAGGGGGAAGTCTCATGGTTTTTCTCGAGTTGCGTCGGGAACCTGGGGTATATTCTCGAGTTACGACGGGGATGGCCCTTCCACACTCGTGTTTGTTCAGCGATGTCAGGACTCCTGCCCAGTTGCGAGGGACAACTCGGGATTCTCCTCGAGGCTTGGCAGGGCAATTGGGACGCCTCTGCATCTAAGGCGGGAAACCAAGTGTCCCTTTCCACGTGCCACAGGAATCCTGGGACTCCTTTCAAGTTTCACGAGGAGTCAGGCATCGTCTCCTTTTGAGGCATTGATCTCCACGTACCTCTGGAGTTTTCAAAGGATGTGAGGCCTACGGTCGCGATGAGGTGTTTAACTAGGTCTTTCTCTGTGGTCTGCACAGGGGATTCAGACATCCTTTCGTCTTGGGAGATCCACAACAAGCCTGCAATCAAGTCACTGCAGGGATATCCGGCCTTATTTCGAGTCAGGGCATCTCGGTGTCCATTCCATTTGAGGCGGTAAACTCAGCGTCCCTCTCACATACCTATAGCTGAGAGAAGCCTCCTCTTGAGGTGCTTATGGAAAGTTGCTATTCCCCTTGAGGCGAAGCCCGGGACTAACCTCTCATCTCCAGTTGATTTTGGGTACACAGAGCTCTTTCATGTTGCTACAGTGACCTCAGGATCCCTCTAGACTTGAGACAGTGTTCTTGGGGTTTCCTTAGAGTGCCATCAAGCAAATCAAGGCTCCTTTCATGTTAGATGTGAACACAGAATTTCTCTGCATGCAATGAAGTGGAATCGGGCCTCATCTCGAGGCGAGGAGGAACTCTCATGGTTTTTCTCGAGTTGCGGAGGGAACCTGGGGTATATTCTCGAGTTACGACGGGGAGCCGCCTTCCAGGCACTTGTTTGTTCAGTGACGTCAGAACTCCTGCCTAGTTGCCAGGGACACCTCGGGATTCTCCACGATGCTTGGCAGGGCAATAGGAACACCTCTCGATGTGAGGCGGCAGACCTAGTGTCCCTTTCCTCTTGCCACTGGGATCCTGGGATTCCTGTCAATTTTCAAGAGGAGTCATGCATTGTCTCCTTTTGAATCGTTGAACTCTGCTTTCTTCTCGAATTGTCAAAGGGATGTGAGTCCTCCTGTCCAATTGGGGCAGGGAGCTAGGGCATTCTCTATGGTCTCCCCAGGGCATTCAGACATCCCTTCCTCTAGTGACATGACAACCAGCTTGCATTCCGGTCACTGCAGGGAATTCCGGGCTTACTTGGAGGCAGGGCATCTCGGTGTCCATTCCATTTGAGCCGCAAATTCAGGGTTCCTCTCACATGCGTATAGCTGAGAGAAGCCTCCTCTTGTGGTGTTTGTGGAAAGTTGGCATTTCTCTTTATTTAAAGTCAGGAAATCAGCTCTCATCTCGAGAATGATTTGGTGTACATCGAGCTCTTTCTAGTTTCTGCAGTGACCTCAGGATCCCTCTAGACTTGAAACAGTGTTATTGCGTTTCTCCGGAGTGCCATCAAGGAAATCAAGGCTCCTTTCGTGTTTGATGTGGAACACGGAATTCCTCTGCACGCAATGCAGTGGAATTGGGCCTCATCTCGCAGCGAGGGGGAAGTCTCATGGTTTTTCCCGATTTGTGGCGGGAACCTGGGGTATATTCTCGAGTTACGACAGGGATGGGCCTTCCAAACACGTGTTTGTTCAGCGACTTCAGGACTCCTGCTTAGTTGCGATGGACACCTCGGGATTCTCCTCGAGGCTTGGCAGGGCAATTGGGGCGCCTCTGCAGGGCAATTTGGGCGCCTCTCCAGGTGAGGTGGGAGACACAGGGTCCCTTTCCACTTGCCACAGGCATCCTGGGACTCCTATCAATTTTCAGGAGGAGTCAGGCATCGTCTCCTTTTGAAGCACTGATCTCCTCGTACCTCTCGGGTTTTCAAAGGATGTGAGGTCTCCGGTAGCGATGAGGTGGGGAACTAGGTCTTTCTCTGTGGTCTCCACAGGGGATTCAGACATCCTATCGTCTTGGAAGATGCAAAAGGAGCCTGCATTCAAGTCACTGCAGGGATATCCGGCCTTATTTCGAATCAGGGCATCACGGTGTCCATTCCACTTGATTCCGCAAAATCAGGGTCCCTCTCACATACCTAAAGCTGAGAGAAGCCTCCTCTTGAAGTGCTTGTGGTAAGGTGGCATTTCTCTGGAGTCGATGCCAGGGACTTACCTCTCATCTCGAGGTGATTTTTGGTCCACGGAGCTCTTTCGTGTTGCTACAGTGACCTCAGGATCCCTCTAGCCATGAAACAGTGTTCTTGGGGTTTCTCTGGAGTGCCATCAAGGAAATCAAGGCTCCTTTCATGTTTGATGTGCAACACGGAATTGCTCTGCACACACTGCAGGGGAATCGGACCTCATCTCGCAGCGAGGGGGAAGTCTCATGGTTTTTCTCGAGTTGCGTCGGGAACCTGGGGTATATTCTCGAGTTACGACGGGGATGGCCCTTCCACACTCGTGTTTGTTCAGCGATGTCAGGACTCCTGCCCAGTTGCGAGGGACAACTCGGGATTCTCCTCGAGGCTTGGCAGGGCAATTGGGACGCCTCTGCATCTAAGGCGGGAAACCAAGTGTCCCTTTCCACGTGCCACAGGAATCCTGGGACTCCTTTCAAGTTTCACGAGGAGTCAGGCATCGTCTCCTTTTGAGGCATTGATCTCCACGTACCTCTGGAGTTTTCAAAGGATGTGAGGCCTACGGTCGCGATGAGGTGTTTAACTAGGTCTTTCTCTGTGGTCTGCACAGGGGATTCAGACATCCTTTCGTCTTGGGAGATCCACAACAAGCCTGCAATCAAGTCACTGCAGGGATATCCGGCCTTATTTCGAGTCAGGGCATCTCGGTGTCCATTCCATTTGAGGCGGTAAACTCAGCGTCCCTCTCACATACCTATAGCTGAGAGAAGCCTCCTCTTGAGGTGCTTATGGAAAGTTGCTATTCCCCTTGAGGCGAAGCCCGGGACTAACCTCTCATCTCCAGTTGATTTTGGGTACACAGAGCTCTTTCATGTTGCTACAGTGACCTCAGGATCCCTCTAGACTTGAGACAGTGTTCTTGGGGTTTCCTTAGAGTGCCATCAAGCAAATCAAGGCTCCTTTCATGTTAGATGTGAACACAGAATTTCTCTGCATGCAATGAAGTGGAATCGGGCCTCATCTCGAGGCGAGGAGGAACTCTCATGGTTTTTCTCGAGTTGCGGAGGGAACCTGGGGTATATTCTCGAGTTACGACGGGGAGCCGCCTTCCAGGCACTTGTTTGTTCAGTGACGTCAGAACTCCTGCCTAGTTGCCAGGGACACCTCGGGATTCTCCACGATGCTTGGCAGGGCAATAGGAACACCTCTCGATGTGAGGCGGCAGACCTAGTGTCCCTTTCCTCTTGCCACTGGGATCCTGGGATTCCTGTCAATTTTCAAGAGGAGTCATGCATTGTCTCCTTTTGAATCGTTGAACTCTGCTTTCTTCTCGAATTGTCAAAGGGATGTGAGTCCTCCTGTCCAATTGGGGCAGGGAGCTAGGGCATTCTCTATGGTCTCCCCAGGGCATTCAGACATCCCTTCCTCTAGTGACATGACAACCAGCTTGCATTCCGGTCACTGCAGGGAATTCCGGGCTTACTTGGAGGCAGGGCATCTCGGTGTCCATTCCATTTGAGCCGCAAATTCAGGGTTCCTCTCACATGCGTATAGCTGAGAGAAGCCTCCTCTTGTGGTGTTTGTGGAAAGTTGGCATTTCTCTTTATTTAAAGTCAGGAAATCAGCTCTCATCTCGAGAATGATTTGGTGTACATCGAGCTCTTTCTAGTTTCTGCAGTGACCTCAGGATCCCTCTAGACTTGAAACAGTGTTATTGCGTTTCTCCGGAGTGCCATCAAGGAAATCAAGGCTCCTTTCGTGTTTGATGTGGAACACGGAATTCCTCTGCACGCAATGCAGTGGAATTGGGCCTCATCTCGCAGCGAGGGGGAAGTCTCATGGTTTTTCCCGATTTGTGGCGGGAACCTGGGGTATATTCTCGAGTTACGACAGGGATGGGCCTTCCAAACACGTGTTTGTTCAGCGACTTCAGGACTCCTGCTTAGTTGCGATGGACACCTCGGGATTCTCCTCGAGGCTTGGCAGGGCAATTGGGGCGCCTCTGCAGGGCAATTTGGGCGCCTCTCCAGGTGAGGTGGGAGACACAGGGTCCCTTTCCACTTGCCACAGGCATCCTGGGACTCCTATCAATTTTCAGGAGGAGTCAGGCATCGTCTCCTTTTGAAGCACTGATCTCCTCGTACCTCTCGGGTTTTCAAAGGATGTGAGGTCTCCGGTAGCGATGAGGTGGGGAACTAGGTCTTTCTCTGTGGTCTCCACAGGGGATTCAGACATCCTATCGTCTTGGAAGATGCAAAAGGAGCCTGCATTCAAGTCACTGCAGGGATATCCGGCCTTATTTCGAATCAGGGCATCACGGTGTCCATTCCACTTGATTCCGCAAAATCAGGGTCCCTCTCACATACCTAAAGCTGAGAGAAGCCTCCTCTTGAAGTGCTTGTGGTAAGGTGGCATTTCTCTGGAGTCGATGCCAGGGACTTACCTCTCATCTCGAGGTGATTTTTGGTCCACGGAGCTCTTTCGTGTTGCTACAGTGACCTCAGGATCCCTCTAGCCATGAAACAGTGTTCTTGGGGTTTCTCTGGAGTGCCATCAAGGAAATCAAGGCTCCTTTCATGTTTGATGTGCAACACGGAATTGCTCTGCACACACTGCAGGGGAATCGGACCTCATCTCGCAGCGAGGGGGAAGTCTCATGGTTTTTCTCGAGTTGCGTCGGGAACCTGGGGTATATTCTCGAGTTACGACGGGGATGGCCCTTCCACACTCGTGTTTGTTCAGCGATGTCAGGACTCCTGCCCAGTTGCGAGGGACAACTCGGGATTCTCCTCGAGGCTTGGCAGGGCAATTGGGACGCCTCTGCATCTAAGGCGGGAAACCAAGTGTCCCTTTCCACGTGCCACAGGAATCCTGGGACTCCTTTCAAGTTTCACGAGGAGTCAGGCATCGTCTCCTTTTGAGGCATTGATCTCCCCGTACCTCTGGAGTTTTCAAAGGATGTGAGGCCTACGGTCGCGATGAGGTGTTTAACTAGGTCTTTCTCTGTGGTCTGCACAGGGGATTCAGACATCCTTTCGTCTTGGGAGATCCACAACAAGCCTGCAATCAAGTCACTGCAGGGATATCCGGCCTTATTTCGAGTCAGGGCATCTCGGTGTCCATTCCATTTGAGGCGGTAAACTCAGCGTCCCTCTCACATACCTATAGCTGAGAGAAGCCTCCTCTTGAGGTGCTTATGGAAAGTTGCTATTCCCCTTGAGGCGAAGCCCGGGACTAACCTCTCATCTCCAGTTGATTTTGGGTACACAGAGCTCTTTCATGTTGCTACAGTGACCTCAGGATCCCTCTAGACTTGAGACAGTGTTCTTGGGGTTTCCTTAGAGTGCCATCAAGCAAATCAAGGCTCCTTTCATGTTAGATGTGAACACAGAATTTCTCTGCATGCAATGAAGTGGAATCGGGCCTCATCTCGAGGCGAGGAGGAACTCTCATGGTTTTTCTCGAGTTGCGGAGGGAACCTGGGGTATATTCTCGAGTTACGACGGGGAGCCGCCTTCCAGGCACTTGTTTGTTCAGTGACGTCAGAACTCCTGCCTAGTTGCCAGGGACACCTCGGGATTCTCCACGATGCTTGGCAGGGCAATAGGAACACCTCTCGATGTGAGGCGGCAGACCTAGTGTCCCTTTCCTCTTGCCACTGGGATCCTGGGATTCCTGTCAATTTTCAAGAGGAGTCATGCATTGTCTCCTTTTGAATCGTTGAACTCTGCTTTCTTCTCGAATTGTCAAAGGGATGTGAGTCCTCCTGTCCAATTGGGGCAGGGAGCTAGGGCATTCTCTATGGTCTCCCCAGGGCATTCAGACATCCCTTCCTCTAGTGACATGACAACCAGCTTGCATTCCGGTCACTGCAGGGAATTCCGGGCTTACTTGGAGGCAGGGCATCTCGGTGTCCATTCCATTTGAGCCGCAAATTCAGGGTTCCTCTCACATGCGTATAGCTGAGAGAAGCCTCCTCTTGTGGTGTTTGTGGAAAGTTGGCATTTCTCTTTATTTAAAGTCAGGAAATCAGCTCTCATCTCGAGAATGATTTGGTGTACATCGAGCTCTTTCTAGTTTCTGCAGTGACCTCAGGATCCCTCTAGACTTGAAACAGTGTTATTGCGTTTCTCCGGAGTGCCATCAAGGAAATCAAGGCTCCTTTCGTGTTTGATGTGGAACACGGAATTCCTCTGCACGCAATGCAGTGGAATTGGGCCTCATCTCGCAGCGAGGGGGAAGTCTCATGGTTTTTCCCGATTTGTGGCGGGAACCTGGGGTATATTCTCGAGTTACGACAGGGATGGGCCTTCCAAACACGTGTTTGTTCAGCGACTTCAGGACTCCTGCTTAGTTGCGATGGACACCTCGGGATTCTCCTCGAGGCTTGGCAGGGCAATTGGGGCGCCTCTGCAGGGCAATTTGGGCGCCTCTCCAGGTGAGGTGGGAGACACAGGGTCCCTTTCCACTTGCCACAGGCATCCTGGGACTCCTATCAATTTTCAGGAGGAGTCAGGCATCGTCTCCTTTTGAAGCACTGATCTCCTCGTACCTCTCGGGTTTTCAAAGGATGTGAGGTCTCCGGTAGCGATGAGGTGGGGAACTAGGTCTTTCTCTGTGGTCTCCACAGGGGATTCAGACATCCTATCGTCTTGGAAGATGCAAAAGGAGCCTGCATTCAAGTCACTGCAGGGATATCCGGCCTTATTTCGAATCAGGGCATCACGGTGTCCATTCCACTTGATTCCACAAAATCAGGGTCCCTCTCACATACCTAAAGCTGAGAGAAGCCTCCTCTTGAAGTGCTTGTGGTAAGGTGGCATTTCTCTGGAGTCGATGCCAGGGACTTACCTCTCATCTCGAGGTGATTTTTGGTCCACGGAGCTCTTTCGTGTTGCTACAGTGACCTCAGGATCCCTCTAGCCATGAAACAGTGTTCTTGGGGTTTCTCTGGAGTGCCATCAAGGAAATCAAGGCTCCTTTCATGTTTGATGTGCAACACGGAATTGCTCTGCACACACTGCAGGGGAATCGGACCTCATCTCGCAGCGAGGGGGAAGTCTCATGGTTTTTCTCGAGTTGCGTCGGGAACCTGGGGTATATTCTCGAGTTACGACGGGGATGGCCCTTCAACACTCGTGTTTGTTCAGCGATGTCAGGACTCCTGCCCAGTTGCGAGGGACAACTCGGGATTCTCCTCGAGGCTTGGCAGGGCAATTGGGACGCCTCTGCATCTAAGGCGGGAAACCAAGTGTCCCTTTCCACGTGCCACAGGAATCCTGGGACTCCTTTCAAGTTTCACGAGGAGTCAGGCATCGTCTCCTTTTGAGGCATTGATCTCCACGTACCTCTGGAGTTTTCAAAGGATGTGAGGCCTACGGTCGCGATGAGGTGTTTAACTAGGTCTTTCTCTGTGGTCTGCACAGGGGATTCAGACATCCTTTCGTCTTGGGAGATCCACAACAAGCCTGCAATCAAGTCACTGCAGGGATATCCGGCCTTATTTCGAGTCAGGGCATCTCGGTGTCCATTCCATTTGAGGCGGTAAACTCAGCGTCCCTCTCACATACCTATAGCTGAGAGAAGCCTCCTCTTGAGGTGCTTATGGAAAGTTGCTATTCCCCTTGAGGCGAAGCCCGGGACTAACCTCTCATCTCCAGTTGATTTTGGGTACACAGAGCTCTTTCATGTTGCTACAGTGACCTCAGGATCCCTCTAGACTTGAGACAGTGTTCTTGGGGTTTCCTTAGAGTGCCATCAAGCAAATCAAGGCTCCTTTCATGTTAGATGTGAACACAGAATTTCTCTGCATGCAATGAAGTGGAATCGGGCCTCATCTCGAGGCGAGGAGGAACTCTCATGGTTTTTCTCGAGTTGCGGAGGGAACCTGGGGTATATTCTCGAGTTACGACGGGGAGCCGCCTTCCAGGCACTTGTTTGTTCAGTGACGTCAGAACTCCTGCCTAGTTGCCAGGGACACCTCGGGATTCTCCACGATGCTTGGCAGGGCAATAGGAACACCTCTCGATGTGAGGCGGCAGACCTAGTGTCCCTTTCCTCTTGCCACTGGGATCCTGGGATTCCTGTCAATTTTCAAGAGGAGTCATGCATTGTCTCCTTTTGAATCGTTGAACTCTGCTTTCTTCTCGAATTGTCAAAGGGATGTGAGTCCTCCTGTCCAATTGGGGCAGGGAGCTAGGGCATTCTCTATGGTCTCCCCAGGGCATTCAGACATCCCTTCCTCTAGTGACATGACAACCAGCTTGCATTCCGGTCACTGCAGGGAATTCCGGGCTTACTTGGAGGCAGGGCATCTCGGTGTCCATTCCATTTGAGCCGCAAATTCAGGGTTCCTCTCACATGCGTATAGCTGAGAGAAGCCTCCTCTTGTGGTGTTTGTGGAAAGTTGGCATTTCTCTTTATTTAAAGTCAGGAAATCAGCTCTCATCTCGAGAATGATTTGGTGTACATCGAGCTCTTTCTAGTTTCTGCAGTGACCTCAGGATCCCTCTAGACTTGAAACAGTGTTATTGCGTTTCTCCGGAGTGCCATCAAGGAAATCAAGGCTCCTTTCGTGTTTGATGTGGAACACGGAATTCCTCTGCACGCAGTGCAGTGGAATTGGGCCTCATCTCGCAGCGAGGGGGAAGTCTCATGGTTTTTCCCGATTTGTGGCGGGAACCTGGGGTATATTCTCGAGTTACGACAGGGATGGGCCTTCCAAACACGTGTTTGTTCAGCGACTTCAGGACTCCTGCTTAGTTGCGATGGACACCTCGGGATTCTCCTCGAGGCTTGGCAGGGCAATTGGGGCGCCTCTGCAGGGCAATTTGGGCGCCTCTCCAGGTGAGGTGGGAGACACAGGGTCCCTTTCCACTTGCCACAGGCATCCTGGGACTCCTATCAATTTTCAGGAGGAGTCAGGCATCGTCTCCTTTTGAAGCACTGATCTCCTCGTACCTCTCGGGTTTTCAAAGGATGTGAGGTCTCCGGTAGCGATGAGGTGGGGAACTAGGTCTTTCTCTGTGGTCTCCATAGGGGATTCAGACATCCCTTCGTCTTGGGAGATGCAAGTCGAGCCTGCATTCAAGTTACTGCAGGGATATCCGGCCTTATTTCGAGTCAGGGCATCTCGGGGTCCATTTCACTTGAAGCCTCAAACTCAGGGTCCCTCTCACATACATATAGCTGGGAGAAGCCTCCCTTGTGGTGGTTGTGGAAAGTTGGCATTCCTCTTGATTTGAAGCCAGGGAATAAGCTCTCATCTCGAGTTGATTTGGGGTACATGGGGCCCTTACGTGTTGCTACAGTGACCTCAGGATCCCTCTAGACTTGAGACAGTGTTCTTGGGGTTTCTCTGGAGTGCCATCAAGCAAATCAAGGCTCCTTTCGTGTTTGTGTGGAACACGGAATTTCTCTGCACGCAATGCAGCAGAATCGAGCCTCATCTCTCGGTGAGGGGGAAGTCTCATGGTTTTTCTCGAGTTGCGGCGGGAACCTGTGGTATATTCTCGAGTTACGACTGGAATGGCCCTTCCAAACACGTGTTTGTTCAGCGAGGTCAGGACTCCTGTCTAGTTTCGAGGGACACCTCGGGATTGTCATTGAGGCTTGAAAGGGCAATAGAAACACCTGTCAACGTGAGGTGGGAGACCCAGTGTCCATTTCCTGTTGCCACTGCGATACTGGATTCCTGACAATTTTCAAGAGGAGTCAGGCATCGTCTCCTTTTGAATCACTGAACTCCACGTTCCTCTCCAGTTATCAAAGGGATGTGAGGCCTTCTGTCGAGATTGGGCGGGGAGCTAGGGCTTTCTCTAATGTCTCCCCAGGGGATTCTGATATCCCTTCATCTTGTGAGATGAAAACCAAGTAGCATTCACGTCACTGCAGGGAATCCCAGCCTTATTTCGAGTCAGGGCATCTTGGTGTCGATTCCATTTGAGGCTGCAAATTCAGAATCCCTCTCACACAGGTGTAGCTGAGAGAAGACTCTTCTTGTAGTGCTTTTGGAAAGTTGACATTCCTCTTGATTTGAAGCCAGGAAATCAGCTCTCATCTCGAGATTGTTTGGGGTACATGGAGCTCTTTCATGTTGTTGCAGTGACCTCAGGATCCCTCTAGACTTGAGACAGTGTTTTTGTGGTTGCTCTGGAGTGCCATCAAGGAAATCAAGGCTCCTTTCATGTTTGATGTGGAACACAGAATTGCTCTGCACGCAATTCTGCAGATACGGGCCTCATCTCCCGGCGAGCGGAAGTCTCATGGATTTTTCTCGAGTTATTGCGGGAACCTGGGGAGATGCAAGTTACGAAGGGGATGGCCCTTCAAAACATGTGTTTGTTCAGCGACATGAGGATTCCTGCCTAGTTGCTAGGGACACCTTGGAATTTATTTCGAACCTTGAAAGGGCAATAGGAACAACTCTCGAGGTGAGGCGGCAGACTCAGGGTCCCTTTCCTGTTGCCCTGGGATACTGGGATTCCTGTCAATTTTCAAGAGGAGTCATGCATCGTCAACTTTTGAATCATTGAACTCCACATTCCTCTAGAGTTGTCAAAGGAATGTGAGGACTGCTGCCGAGATGGGGCGGGGAGCTAGGGCTTTCTCTAGTGTCTCCCCAGGGGATTCAGACATCCCTTCATCTTGTGAGATGAAAACCAGCTTGCATTCACGTCACTGCAGGGAATTCTGGCCTTATTTCCAATCAGGGCATCTCAAGGTCGATTCCATTTGAGGCCGCAGATTCAGGGTCCCTCTCACATACGTATAGCTGAGAGAAGCCTCTTCTTGTGGTGCTTGTGGAAAGTTGGCATTCCTCTTGATTTGAAGCCAGGAAATCAGTTCTCATCTCGAAATGATTTGGGGTACATGGAGCTTTTGTTGTTGCTTCAGCGACCTCAGGATCCCTCTAGACTTGAGACAGTGTCCTTGGGGTTTCTCTGGAGTGCCATCAAGGAAATCAAGGCTCCTTTTGTGTTTGACATGGAACACGGATTTGCTCTACACACAATGCAGCTGAATCAGGCCTCATCTCGCAGCGTGGGGGAAGTCTCATGATTTTTCTCGAGTTGCAGTGTGACCCTGGGGTATATTCTCGAGTTACAACAGGGATGGCCCTTCAAAACACGTGTTTGTTCAGTGACGTCAGGACTCCTGTCTAGTTGCGAGGGACACCTCGGGATTCTCGTCGAGGCTTGGCAGGGCAATTAGGACGCCTCTACACATGAGGGCGGAGACCCAGGGTAACTTTCCATGTGCCACAGGGATACTGGGATTCCTATCAATTTTCAAGAGCAGTCAGGCATCGTTCCTTTTGAAGCTTTGATCTCCATGTACCTCTCGAGTTTTCAAAGGATGTGAGGCCTCCAGTCACCATTAGGCGGGGAACTAGGTCTTTCTCTATGATCTCCACAGGGGATTCAGACATCCCTTCATCTTGGGAGATTCAAGACGAGCCTGCATTCAAGTCACTGCAGGGATATCCGGCTTTATTTCGAGTCAGGGCATCTTGGTGTCCATTCCACTTGAGGCCGCAAACTGAGGGTCCCTCTCACATACCTATAGCTGAGAGAAGACTCATCTTGAGGTGCTTGTGGACAGTTGGTTTTCTTCTTGAGCCGAAGCCAGGGACGAAGCTCTCATCTAGAGTTGATTTGGGGTACTGGAGCTCTTTTGTGTTGCTACAGTGACCTCAGAATCCCTCTAGACTTGAGACAGTGTTCTTGGGGTTTCGCTGTAGTCCCATCAAGGAAATCAATGCTCCTTTCATGTTTGATGTGGATCATACAATTTCTCTGCCTGCAGTGCAGCGGAATCGGGCCTCTTCTCGCAGCGAGGGGGAAGTCTCATGGTTTTTCTCGAGTTGCGGCGGGAACATGGGGTATATTCTCGAGTTACGACGGGGATGGTCCTTCAAAACACGTGTTTGTTCAGCGACGTCAGGACTCCTGTCTAGTTGAGAGGGAAACCTCGGGATTCTCCTCGAGGCTTGACAGGGCAATTGGGACGCCTCTCCAGGTGAGGTGGAAGACCCAGCGTCCCTTTCCTGTTGCCACTGTGATACTGGGATTCCTGTCAATTTTCAAGAGGAGTCATGCATCGTCTCCTTTTGAATCACTGAATGCTGCGTTCCTCTCGAGTTGTGAAAGGGATGTGAGGGCTACTGTCGAGATGGGGAGGGAAGCTAGGGCTTTCTCTAGTGTCTCACCAGGGAATTCAGACATCCCTTCACCTTGTGAGATGACAACCAGTTGGCATTCACCTCACTGCATGGAATTCCGACCTTATTTCGAGTCAGGGCATCTCGGTGTCAATTCCATTTGAGGCCGCAAATTCAGGGTGCCTCTCACATACATATAGCTGAGAGAAGCCTCCTCTTTAGGGGCTTTTGGAAAGTTGGCATTCCACTTTATTTGAAGCCAGGAAATCAGCTCGCATCTCGAGATGGTTTGGGCTACATGGAGCTCTTTCGTGTTGCTGCAGTGACCTCAGGATCCCTCTAGGCTTGAGACAGTGTTTTTGTGGTTTCTCTGGAGTGCCATCAAGGAAATCAAGGCTCCTTTCATGTTTGATGTGGAACACGGAATTTCTCTGCACGCAATACTGCAGATACGGGCCTCATCTCCCGGCGAGCGGAAGTCTCATGGTTTTTCTCGAGGTGCGGCGGGGACCTGGGTGATGCAAGATACAACGGGGATGGTCCTTCAAAACACGTGTTTGTTCAGTGACGAAAGGACTCCTGCCTAGTTGCGAACGACACGTTGGAATTTTACTCGAGGCTTGAAAGGGAAATAGGAACAACTCTTGAGGTGAGGCGGCAGACCCAGGGTCCCTTTCATGTTGCCACTGGGATACTGGGATTCCTGTCAATTTTCAAGAGGAGTCATACATCGTCAACTTTTGAATCATTGAACTCCGTGTTCCTCTAGAGTTGTCAAAGGAATGTGAGGCCTACTGTCGAGATGGGGTGGGGAGTTAGGGCTTTCTCTAGTGTCTCCACAGGTGATTCAGATATCCCTTCATCTTGTGAGATGAAAACCAGCTTGCATTCACGTCACTGCAGGGAATTCTGGCCTTATTTCGAGTCAGGGCATCTCAAGGTTGATTCCATTTGAGGCCGCAAATTCAGGGTCCCTCTCACATACGTATAGCTGAGAGAAGCCTCTTCTTGTGGTGCTTGTGGAAAGTTGGCATTCCTCTTGATTTGAAGCCAGGAAATCAGTTCTCATCTCGAGATGATTTGGGATACATGGAGCTCTTTGTTGTTGCTGCAGTGACCTCAGGATCCCTCTAGACTTGACACAGTGTTGTTTGGGTTTCTCTGGAGTGCCATCAAGGAAATCAAGGCTCTTTTCATGTGTGATGTGCAACACGGAATTGCTCTGCATGCAGTGCAGGGAATCGGGCCTCATCTCACGGCGAAGGGGAAGTCTCAAGGTTTATCTCTAGTTGCGGAGGGAAGCTGGGGTGTATTCTCGAGTTACGACGGGGATGGCCCTTCAAAACAAGTGTTTGTTCAGCGACGTCAGGACTCCTGCCTAGTTGCGAGGGACAACTCCGGATTCTCCTCGAGGCTTGGCAGTGCAATTGGTATGCCTCTCCAGCTGAGGCGGGAGACCCAGGGTTCCTTTCCACGTGCCACAGGGATCCTGGGACACCTAACAATTTTCAAGAAGAGTCAGGCATCGTCTCCTTTTGAAGCATTGATCTCCGTGTACCTCTCGAGTTTTCAAAGGATGTGAGGCCTGTGGTCGCGATGAGGCGGGGAACTAGGTCTTCCTCTGTGGTCTCCACAGGGGATTCAGACATCCCTTTGTCTTGGGAGAAGCAAGACCAGCCTGCATTCAAGTTACTGCAGGGATATCCGGCCTTTATCGAGACAGTGCATTTCGATGTCTATTCCACTTCAGGTTGCAAACTCAGGGTCCCTCTCACATACCTATAGCTGAGAGAAGCCTCCTCTTGAGGTGCTTTTCAAAGCTTTGTTTTCCCCTTGATTCGAAACCAGGGACTTAGCTCTCATCTCGAGTTAATTTGGGGTACACGGAGCTGTTTCGTGTTGCTACAATGACCTCAGGATTCCTCTACACTTTAGACAGTGTTCTTGGGATTTCTCTGTAGTGCCATCAAGGAAATCAAGGCTCCTTTCGTGTGTGATGTGGAACACAGAGTTGCTCTGCACGCAGTGCAGCGGAATTGTGTCTCATCTCGCAGGGAGGGTAAGTCTCATGGTTTTTCTCGAGTTACGACGGGGATGGCCCTTCAAAACACTTGTTTGTTCAGCGACGAATGAACTCGTGCCTAGTTGGGAGCGACAGCTCGGGATTCTCCTCGAGGCTTGAAAGGGCAATAGGAACACCTCTTGAGGTGAGGCGGCAGATCCAGGCTCCCTTTCCTTTTGCCATTGGCATACTGGGATTCCTGTCAATTTCCAAATGGAGTCAGACATCGTCTCCATTTTATTCATTGAACTCCGCATTCCTCTTGAGTTGTAAAAGGGATGTGAGGCCTCCTTTCGAGATGGGGTGGGGAGCTAGGGCTTTCTCTAGTGTCTCCCCAGGGGATTCAGACATCCCTTCATCTAGTGAGATGAAAGCCAGCTTGCAGGAGGAGCCAAGATGGCAGAGGAGTAGGACGGGGAGACCACTTTCTCTCCTACAAATTCATCAAAAGAATAACTGAACGCAGAGCAAACTTCACAAAACAACTTCTGATCACTAGCTGAGGTCATCAGGCGCCCAGAAAAGCAGCCCATTGTCTTCGAAAGGAGGTAGGACAAAATATAAAAGATAAAAAGTGAGACAAAAGAGCTAAGGACGGAGATCCATCCCGGGAATCTTAGGCAGCATTGCTTGGGGTAGGGTCCGGGCCTGAGGGTCCTGAGGACAATCGGAGGGAGCTTCTGTGAGTTGCCAACTTGAACTGTGGGAGACCCAAAGAGAGAGAGTAAATTAACTGGCCCAAACACACTGCCGGCCGTTCGCAGAACAAAGAGACCGAGAAAGTCCAGAGAAGAGCTCGCAGGCTGCGGATCGGCCCAGCCCTGCCGGAGGCAGGAGGCAGGGGGGAGGGGAAGGTTGCGGTGAGACACAGGGCGCAGGCACCCGACTGGCACGGGCGGGGACTGGGGCTGGGGACGCGGAGGGCAGAAGGCGCAGGCACCCGACTGGCGCCAGCGGAACCTGAGACTGGGTCCGTGGAAGGGAGTGGGCGCGCCACACCTGGGGAGAGTGCGCCCACCAAGCCCCTCGCTGCCTGGACCGCTCTGATGGGGAAGGCACTGAGAGCAGGCGCAGCTTTTCGTTCTGCGCTTTTGTGGAACACCCGAGGGCTGGAACCTCGCACAGCGCGGGGCGCGCTCCATATAGAACAGCCGGGAGCCTGAGCAGCGCAGACGGAGAAAGCAGCATCGCCACAGCGCCAGCCCCTCCCTGCAGCGCCAGCCCCTCCCCGCAGAGCGACGGAACTAGCTACCTAAATAAGAGTCCACCTCCGCCCGCCTGTGTCAGGGCGGAAATGAGCCTCTGAAGAGACCGGCAAACAGAAGCCAAATAAACAAAGGGAACCGCTTCAGAAGGGACTTGTGCAACAGATTAAAATCCCTCTAGAAAACACCAACTACACCGGAAGGGGCCTGAAGATATCGAAAAGCATAAGCTGGAACGAGGAGCTATCTGAAACTGAGCCGAACCCACACTGACCGCAACAGCTCCAGAGAAACTCCTAGATATAATTTTACTTTTTCTCTTTTTTTTTCTTTTTTTATTTTTTCTCTTTTATTTTCCTTTAAAATCCCCTATTACTCCTCCATTGCTCCTTAACTTTCATTTCCATAGATTTTTATGATTTTTTTAATTAGGGAAAAAAAATTTTTTTTTTCTTTCTTTTTTTTTCTTTCTCTTTTTTTTTCTTTCTTCTTTTTTTTTCTTTCCTTTTTCTCTTCTATTCTCTATTTTTCTTTTTTTCTTATTTCTTTTAAAGTACTCTAGTCCTCCTCTACTACTCCTTAATTTTCATTTTCAATACACTATAACCTTACAAAAAAAAAAAAAAAGAAGAGAAGCCCTATTTTTAAACCAAAGATTATTCTCTCCCAATCTTGACTCTCTGTTTTCTACCTCAGAACACCTCTATTTCCTCCTTTCCCCTTCTCTTCCCAATCCAATTCTGTGAATCTTTCTAGGTGACTGGGCTATGGAGAACACTCTGGGAACAGACAGCTGCGTAGATCTGTCTCTCTCCTCTTGAGTCCCCCTTTTTCTCCTCCTGCTCATCTCTATCTCCCTCCTCCCTCTCCTCTTCTTCATGTAACTCTGTGAACCTCTCTGGGTGTCCCTAACGGGGGAGAATCTTTTAGCCATTAACCTAGAAGTTTTCTTATCAGGGCTGTATAGTTGGAGAAGTCCTGAGACTACAGGAAGAATAAAACTGAAATCCAGAGGCAGGAGACTTCAGCCCAAAACCTGAGAACACCAGAAAACTCCTGACTACATGGAACTTTAAGTAATAAGTGACCGTCCAAAACCCTCCATACCTACACTGAAACCAACCACCACCCAAGAGCCAATAAGTTTAAGAGCAAGACATACCACGCAAATTCTCCAGCAACGCAGGAACATAGCCCTGAACATCAACATACAGGCTGCCCAAGGTCACACCTAACACATAGACCCATCTCAAAACTCATTACTGGGCACTCCATTGCTCTCCAAAGAGAAGAAATCAAGTTCCACACACCAGAACACTGACGCAAGCTTCCCTAACCAGGAAACCTTGACAAGCCAATCACCTAACCCCACCCACTGGGTTAATCCTCCACAATAAAAAGGAACCACAGACCTCCAGAATACAGAAAGCCCACTCCAGATACAGCAATCTAAACAAGATGAAAAGGCAAAGAAATACCCAACAGGTAAAGGAACATGAAAAATGCCCACCAAGTCAAACAAAAGAGGAGGAGATAGGGAATCTACCTGAAAAAGAATTTAGAATAATGATAATAAAAATGATCCAAAATCTTGAAAACAAAATGGAGTAACAGATAAATAGCCTGGAAACAAAGATTGAAAAGATACAAGAAATGTTTAATAAAGACCTAGAAGAAATAAAAAAGAGTCAATTAAAAATGAATAATGCAAAAAAAAAATGAATAATGCAATGAATGAGATCAAAAACACTTTGGAGGGAACCAAGAGTAGAATAATGGAGGCAGAAGATAGGATAAGTGAGGTAGAGGATAAAATGGTGGAAATAAATGAAGCAGAGAGGAAAAAAGAAAAAAGGATCAAAAGAAATGAGGACAACCTCAGGGAACTCTGGGACAATGTGAAACGCCCCAACATTCGAATCATAGGAGTCCCAGAAGAAGAAGACAAAAAGAAAGGCCATGAGAAGATACTCGAGGAGATAATAGCTGAAAACTTCTCTAAAATGGGGAAGGAAATAGCCACCCAAGTCCAAGAAACCCAGAGAGTCCCAAACAGGATAAACCCAAGGTGAAACACCCCAAGACACATATTAATCAAATTAACAAAGATCAAACACAAAGAACAAATATTAAAAGCAGCAAGGGAAAAACAACAAATAACACACAAAGGGATTCCCATAAGGATAACAGCTGATCTATCAATAGAAACCCTACAGGCCAGAAGGGAATGGCAGGACGTACTGAAAGTAATGAAAGAGAATAACCTACAACCTAGATTACTGTATCCAGCAAGGATCTCATTCAGACATGATGGAGAATTCAAAAGCTTTACAGATAAGCAAAAGCTGAGAGAATTCAGAACCACCAAACCAGCTCTTCAACAAATGCTAAAGGATCTTCTCTAGACAGGAAATGCAGAAAGGTTGTATAAACATGAACCCAAAACAACAAAGTAAATGGCAACGGGACCACACCTATCAATAATTACCCTAAATGTAAATGGGTTGAATGCCCCAACCAAAAGACAAAGATTGAATGAATGGATACAAAAACAAGACCCCTATATATGCTGTCTACAAGAGACCCACCTCAAAACAAGAGACACATACAGACTAAAAGTGAAGGGCTGGAAAAAATATTTCATGCAAATGGAGACCAAAAGAAAGCAGGAGTCGCAATACTCATATCAGATAAAATAGACTTTCAAATAAAGGATGTGAAAAGAGACAAAGAAGGACACTACATAATGATCAAAGGATCAATCCAAGAAGAAGATATAACAATTATAAATATATATGCACCCAACATAGGAGCACCGGAATATGTACGGCAAACACTAACGAGTATGAAAGAGAAAATTAAGAGTAACACAATAATAGTGGGAGACTTTAATACCCCACTCACAACTATGGATAGATCAACTAAACAGAAAATTAACAAGGAAACACAAACCTTAAATGACACAATGGACCAGCTAGACCTAATTGATATCTATAGGACATTTCACCCCAAAACAATCAACTTCACCCTTTTCCCAAGTTCACACGGAACCTTCTCCAGAATAGATCACATCCTGGGCCATAAATCTGGTCTTGGAAAATTCAAAAAAATTGAAATCATTCCAGTCATCTTTTCTGACCACAGTGCAGTAAGATTAGATCTCAATTACAGGAAAAAAATTGTTAAAATTTCAAACATATGGAGGCTAAATAACACGCTTCTGAATAACCAACAAATCATAGAAGAAATCAAAAAAGAAATCAAAATATGTATAGAAATGGATGAAAATGAAAACACAAAAACCCAAAACCTATGGGACACTGTAAAAGCAGTGCTAAGGGGAAGGTTCATAGCATTACAGGCTTACATCAAGAAACAAGAAAAAAACCAAATAAATAACCTAACTCTACACCTAAAGCAATTAGAGAAGGAAGAAATGAAGAACCCCAGGGTTAGCAGAAGGAAAGAAATCTTAAAAATCAGGGCAGAAATAAATGCAAAAGAAACTAAAGAGACCATAGCAAAAATCAACAAAGCTAAAAGCTGGTTTTTTGAAAAAATAAACAAAATTGACAAACCATTAGCAAGACTCATTAAGAAGCAAAGAGCGAAGAACCAAATTAACAAAATTAGAAATGAAAATGGAGAGATCACAACAGACAACACTGAAATACAAAGGATCATAAGAAACTACGACCAGCAGCTCTATGCCAATAAAATGGACAACTTGGATGAAATGGACAAATTCTTAGAAAAGTATAACTGTCCAAAACTGAACCAGGAAGAAATAGAAGATCTTAACAGACACATCACAAACAAGGAAATCGAAACTGTAATCAAAAATCTTCCAGCAAACAAAAGCCCAGGACCAGATGGCTTCACAGCTGAATTCTACCAAAAATTTAGAGAAGAGCTAACACCTATCTTACTCAAACTCTTCCAGAAAATTGCAGATGAAGGTAAGCTTCCAAACTCATTCTATGAGGCCACCATCACCCTAATTCCAAAACCAGACAAAGATGCCACAAAAAAAGAAAACTACAGGCCAATATCACTGATGAACATAGATGCAAAAATCCTTAACAAAATTCTAGCAAACAGAATCCAACAACATATTTAAAAAATCATACACCATGACCAAGTGGGCTTTATCCCAGGAATGCAAGGATTCTTTAATATCCACAAACCAATCAATGTAATACACCACATTAACAAATTGAAAGATAAAAACCATATGATTATCTCAATAGATGCAGAGAAAGCCTTTGACAAAATTCAACACTCATTTATGATTAAAACTCTCCAAAAAGCAGGAATAGAAGGAACATACCTCAACATAATAAAAGCTATATATGACAAACCCACAGCAAGCATCACCCTCAATGGTGAAAAATTGAAAGCATTTCCCCTGAAATCAGGAACAAGACAAGGGTGCCCACTCTCACCACTACTATTCCACATAGTGTTGGAAGTTTTGGCCACAGCAATCAGAGCAGAAAAAGAAGTAAAAGGAATCCAGATAGGAAAAGAAGAAGTGAAACTCTCACTGTTTGCAGATGACATGATCCTCTACATAGAAAACCCTAAAAACTCTACCAGAAAATTACTAGAGCTAATCAATGAATATAGTAAAGTTGCAGGATATAAAATTAACACACAGAAATCCCTTGCATTCCTATACACTAACAGTGAAAAAACAGAAAGAGAAATTAAGGAAACAATACCATTCACCATTGCAACAAAAAAAATAAAATACTTAGGAGTATATCTACCTAAAGAAACAAAAGACCTATACATAGAAAACTATAAAACACTGATGAAAGAAATCAAAGAGGACACAAACAGATGGAGAAACATACCGTGTTCATGGATTGGAAGAATCAATATTGTCAAAATGGCTATTCTACCCAAAGCAATCTATAGATTCAATGCAATCCCTATCAAGCTACCAACGGTATTTTTCACAGAACTAGACCAAAGAATTTCACAATTTGTATGGAAATACAAAAAACCTCGAATAGCCAAAGTAATCTTGAGAAAGAAGAATGGAACTGGAGGAATCAACCTGCCTGACTTCAGACTCTACTACAAAGCCACAGTCATCAAGACAGTATGATACTGGCACAAAGACAGAAATATAGATCAATGGAACAGAATAGAAAGCCCAGAGATAAATCCACGAACCTATGGACACCTTATCTTTGACAAAGGAGGCAAGGATATACAATGGGAAAAAGACAACCTCTTTAACAAGTGGTGCCGGGAAAACTGGTCAACCACTTGTAAAAGAATGAAACTAGAACACTTTCTAACACCATACACAAAAATAAACTCAAAATGGATTAAAGATCTAAATGTAAGACCAGAAACTATAAAACTCCTAGAGGAGAACATAGGCAAAACACTCTCCGACATAAATCACAGCAAGATCCTCTATGACCCACCTCCCAGAATATTGGAAATAAAAGCAAAACTAAACAAATGGGACCTAATGAAACTTAAAAGCCTTTGCACTACAAAGGAAACTATAAGTAAGGTGAAAAGACAGCCCTCAGATTGGGAGAAAATAATAGCAAATGAAGAAACAGACAAAGGATTAATCTCAAAAATATACAAGTGACTCCTGAAGCTCAATTCCAGAAAAATAAATGACCCAATCAAAAAAATGGGCCAGAGAACTAAACAGACATTTCTCCAAAGAAGACATACAGATGGCTAACAAACACATGAAAAGATGCTCAACATCACTCATTATTAGAGAAATGCAAATCAAAACCACAATGAGGTACCATTATACGCCAGTCAGGATGGCTGCTATCCAAAAGTCTACAAGCAATAAATGCTGGAGAGGGTGTGGAGAAAAGGGAACCCTCTTACACTGTTGGTGGGAATGCAAACTAGTACAGCCGCTATGGAAAACAGTGTGGAGATTTCTTAAAAAACTGGAAATAGAACTGCCATATGACCCAGCAATCCCACTTCTGGGCATACACACTGAGGAAACCAGATCTGAAAGTGACACGTGCACCCCAATGTTCATCACAGCACTGTTTATAATAGCCAGGACGTGGAAGCAACCTAGATGCCCATCAGCAGATGAATGGATAAGGAAGCTGTGGTACATATACACCATGGAATATTACTCAGCCATTAAAAAGAATTCATTTGAATCAGCCCTAATGAGATGGATGAAACTCGAGCCCCTTATACAGAGTGAAGTAAGCCAGAAAGATAAAGAACATTACAGCATACTATCACATATATATGGAATTTAGAAAGATGGTAACGATAACCCTATATGCAAAACAGAAAAAGAGACACAGAAATACAGAACAGACTTTTGAACTCTGTGGGAGAAGGTGAGGGTGGGATGTTTTGAAAGAACTGCATGTATATTATCTATGACGAAACAGATCACCAGCCCAGGAGGGATGCATGAGACAAGTGCTCCGGCCTGGTGCACAGGGAAGACCCAGAGAAATCGGGTGGAGAGGGAGGTGGGAGGGGGGATCGGGATGGGGAATACATGGAAATCTATGGCTGATTCATATCAATGTATGACAAAACCCACTGAAATGTTGTGAAGTAATTAGCCTCCAACTAATTAAAAAAAAAAAAAATGAAAGAAAAGAAAATCCTTGCTTGAAGGTGATTTTTCAGTAACAATTTCCCATGACTGTGTTACTGTAGGGAAGACCCCCAAACCCACAGGAAAAAGAAAACAAACAACCAAATGTCTGTTCTATCAAGTTTTCTCTTTAGGAGAGATCCAATAATCCTCTGTCTGTCTGGAAAATTCTTGGATACTACAGGGACACATACTGAGTGTGAATCTGCATCCTTGAATTTGTTGGCAAAATTAGCAATTTTTGTCTGTTGGATCTAAAAGAGTGCGGCCTTAGCAACTGCCTGAAAATCCATCCAATTGCTCTCTTCTTAATAATGACAGTGATAACATTGGTCAAACCTTTGAGATTTCTAAAGCAAGCAGGCGGCTCTCTACTCCTATCTGCTGGCCCACTTCCAGTGAAATGTCACCTCATCTAGTTAAGCACTGTATGGCACCCAGCCCTCTCAGACATACTCCTGCATCCTGTTTGCTCTTGAGCAGTCCCAGTTTGAATAAGGAATTTGTTTAAAGCCTTGGAAGGTGCAGGGAAACACAGTGCCCTAACTCTGGCAGTTAGAACCCTGGGAAAGCCTTGAAGTCTCATGCTTGGGTTCTAGACAGTTCCTGATAGATAGAGGCCTAAAAATACACTCCGTATGGAAGCCTTTCCTTCCTCGAAGGAACATAGCTTTCCCAACATTCTGTGTGCTGAGAGTCACACGGTGCTTGAAAACACTTGCTTGTAGGTCATTGGTCAGTAGAAAATTCCCCTGAAGGTGCAATGGTAGGGAAGGCTCCCACACTCACGGGGAAAGGCAAACCAACATCCAAACATGTACTCCATCACATTTTGTCTTTAGGTGTGATCAAGTGAGCCTAGGTCTGTCTGGAAAATTCGTGGATATTGTGGGGACACATCCTGAGTGTGAACTTGTATATATGAACTTGGTGGCAAAATTCTCATTTTTATCTCCCACACTCATTTTGGGACCACGTTGGTTCTAAAATGGTGCAGCGTAGCAAATCCTTGAAAATCCATCCAATTGCTGTTTTCTTACTTTTGACAGGAATAGATTTGTCCACCCTTTGGAATTTCTGAAACAAGCAGGTTGCTCACCACTCCAGCCACTAGCCAATTTCCATTGTATTGGCACCTCATGCAGGTAAGCACAGTATGCTGCCCAACACACTCGGATACACTCGTGCAGCCTGTTTCTTCAGGAGCAGTCCCAGTATATACTTGGAAAGTGTTTACAAGGCTTGAAAAGTTCATGGAAACACACTGCCCTGACTCTGGGTGTTAGGATCCCTAGGAAAGACTGAAGGTCTCATATCTTAGAATGTAGACAGTTCCTGATAGATAGAGGGCTGAAAGCACTCTCTGTTGATGCATTTCTTTTCTTGAAGGAACATAACTTTCCAAACATTTTGTGTGCAGAGAGACACACGTGGCTTGAATATGCTGGCATGGAGGTCATTTTTCAGTAGCACTTTCCCCTGATGGTGTGATCATGGGGAGCCGCACTCCCCATTCATAGAGAAAGACAAGTTAGCATCCAAACGTCTGTTCCATCACATTTTCTCAGTAGGATCGATCCACTGAGACTAGTTCTGTCTGGAAACTTTGTGGATACTGCATGGAGACATCCTGAGTCTGGACATGGATACCGGATTTTGGGGGCAAAAATAACATTTTTTCTCTTGATTTGGGAAAATGCTACAGCCTTGCAACTGCTTGGAAATCCATCCAATTGCTGTTTTCTTCCTTCTGACAATGATAGCTTTGGTCCATCCTTTGGGATTTCTGAATCAAGCAGGCGACTCACCACTCCTAGCCTCTGGCCCATTCCCAGGGGAATGTCATCTCATCTAGGTAAGCACAGTATTGGTACCATACAATCTCAGACACTCTCCTACAGTCTGTTTCCTCACGGGCAGTCCCTACATGAGCTAGGGAGTCTTTGGGAGGCTTGGAAAGTGCAGGAAAAACAGTGCCTTGACTCTGGTAGTTAGGTCCCCTGGACAAGCCTGGAGGTCAATGTTAGATTCTAGACAGTTCCTAATAGATATAGGCCTAATATCACACTCTCTGTTGATGCCTTTTCTTCCTTGAAGAAACATACTTTTCCCTGCATTCTCTGTGCTGAGAGTCACACACTGCTTGAAAACGCTCTTTGGAGGTCATTTTTCAGTAGAAACTTCATCTGACAGTGTAACCTTAGGGAAGGCCCCCACACTCACTGGAAAAGGCAAACCAACATCCAAACTTCTGTTGCATCACATTTTGTCTCTAGGAGTGATCCAAAGAACCTAGGTCTGTCTGGAAAATCGTGTATACTGCAGGACCACATCCTAAGTGTGAACCTGGATACCGGAATTGGTGGCACAATTCACATTTTTCTTTCGGTTTGTCCTAAAACTGTGTGGCCTGGCACCTGCTTGAAAATCCATCTAATTGCTGTTTTCTTACTTTGAAGAGCAATAACTTTGGTTCACCCTTTGGGATTTCTGAAGCAAACAAGCAGATCACCACTCCTAGTCACGGGCCTATTTACAGTGGAACGTCACCTTATCTAAGTAAGCACATAATGGCCCCTCTGTATACTCAGACACACTCCCACAGTTTGAGTCCTCGTGGACAGTCCCAATGTGACCTAGGAATATGTTTACAAAGCATTTAAAGGGCAGGGAAGACACTGCCCTGACTCTGGAAGTTCGGTTCTCTGGGAAGGCTGGAGGGCTCCCTTGTTAGAATCAAGAGAGTTCTTCATAGATAGAGGCCTGAAAACACACTCTCTGTTGATACCCTTCCTTCCTCGAAGAAACAGTACTTTCCCAATATTCTGAGAACTGAGAGTCACACATTGCTTGAAACCGTTTGCTTGCAGGTCATTTTTCAGTAGCAATTTCTTGTGATGTTGTGACAGTAAGGATGTCCCCCACACTCAAAGGGTAAGGCAATCCAAGATCCAAACATCTGTTCCATCACATTTTCTCTATAGGAGCAGCCAGTGAGCCTAGGTCTTTGTGAAATATGGGTAGATACAGCAGAGACACCTCCTGAGTCTGACAGTGGATACCGGACCTTGATGGCCAAATTTGCAAATGCTAGAAAATCCATACAATTGCTTTTTTTTTTTTTTCACTTCTGACAGTGACCGCTTTTGACCCACCTTTGGGATTTCAGAAGCAAGAAGGCGGCTCGCAAGTGCTGCTGATGGCCTATTTGGAATGTCACCTCACCTGGGTAACAACAGTATGGCACCCAGCAGTCTGAACACATTCCTGCAGCCTGTTTCCTCATGGGCAGTTCTGGGATGATGTAGGAAGGTGGTTAAAAGCCTGGGCTAGTGCAGGGAAACACACTTCCCTGACTCTGCAAGTTAGGTCCTGAGGGTAAGACTGGAGGTCTCACATCTTAGAATCTAGACAATTCTTGATAGATAAAGGACTGAAAATTCATTCTCTGCTGATGCCTTTCTTTCCTTGAAGGAACATTGTTTTCCAAACATTCTGCTTCCTGAGTGTCACACACTTGCTTGGAGGTCATTTATCACTAAGAATTTCCCATGAAGATGTGACTTGAGGGAAAGCCCCACAAACACAGTAAAAGGGAACCACATTCAAATGTCTGTTCCATCACGTTTGCTCTATAGGTGAGATATAGTGAGCCTAGTCCTATCTGGAAAATTCTTGGATACTGCAGGGACACATCCTGAATGTGAATCTTAATAACGGATCTTGGTGGCAAAATTTGCATTATTCTCTCCATTGGGCTTAAAACGTTGTGGCCTAACAACTGCCTGAAAGTTCATTTAATACCTGTTTTCTTACTTCTGACAATGATAGCTTTGTTCCACCTTTCTGGATTTCTGAAGCAACAGGCGGTTCATAACTCCTGGTCCCTGGCCCATTTCCAGTGGAATGTCAGTTCATTTGGTAAGGACAGAATGACACACAGCACACACAGACACTCTTCCATAGCCTGTTTCATCATGGGCATTCCTGAGTGATCTTGGAATGTGCTTACAAGGCTCAGAATTTGCAGGGAAACACTGCCCAGACTCTGGAAGATGGGTCCTCTGGACAAGCCTGGAGATCTCACATCTTAGAATATAGACAGATCCTGATAGATAGAGGTCTGAAAACACACTCTCTATTGATGCCTTTCCTTCCTCTAATGAACATAGCTTTCCCAGCATTCTGTGTGCTGAGAGTCACATACTGCTTGAAAATGCTTGCCTGGAAGTCATTTTTCGGTAGCAATTTCCCTTGGTGGTTTGACCATAGGGAAGTCCACCACACTCACAGGAAAAGGCAAAACATCATCCAAACGTCTGTTCCATCATGTTTCTCTGTAGGAGAGATCCTAGGGTTAGGGTTAGGGTTAGGGTCAGCCTAGGTCTGTCTTGAAAATTCTTCAGTGCTGTGGGGACACCTCCTGCGTGTGAACCTGGGTAATGGACCTTGGTGGGAAAATTCGCATTTTCCTCTAGGTTGGCCCTAAAATGTTGGGAAAGCAATGGCCCTTTGAGTAAGGAAAGGAATCAACAGAGAGTGTGTTTCTAGGCCTCTGTCTCTTAGGAACTGTCTAGATTGTAAGACGTGAGACCTCCAGTCTTGCCCAGATGACCTAACATCCCGAGTCAGGGCATATGTTTCCATACAATCTCTGCCAATGAGGAAACAGGCTGCCAGAGTGTGTCTGAGAGAGCTGGGTGCCATGTGGTGCTACCTACATTATGTGACATTTCACAGGAAAGGGACCACCAGATAGAAGTGGCAAGCGGGCTGCTTGCTTCAGAAATTACATGGGTGGACCAAATCTGTCACTGTCAGGAATAAGAAAACAAGTACTGGATGGATATTCAAGCAGTTGCTATGCCAAACCGTTTTAGTGCCAACTGAGAGAAAAAGGTGAATTTTGTCCTGTATTCAGGTTCACACTCAGGATGTGACCCCACAGGATCCAAACTTTTCCAGATAGACCTGGGTTCACTGGACCTCTCTAACAGAGAAAACGTGATGGAACAGGCATTTGGATGCTTGCTTGCTTGTCTTGTGATTGTGGGCGCTTCCCTACTGTCACAGTCTCAGGGGAAATTGCGACTGAAAAATGAACTCCAAGCAAACGTTTTCAGGCAGTGTGTGACTCTCAGCACACAGTACATTGGGAAAGTTATGTTCCTTCAGTGAAGGAAAGGCATCAACAGAGAGTGTGTTTTTTATAGCAGGAACTGTTCAGCTTCTAAGATGTGAGAGCTCAGGCCTGCTTAAAGGACCTAAGTTCCAGAGTCCGGACAGCGTGTCTTGCTGCACTTTCTGAGACTTCTAAATGCATTCCTAGGTCATACGAGGTCTGCTCCTAAGGAAGGATGCTGAGGGAGTGTATCAGAGTGTGCTGAGTGAAATACTGTGGTCCCATAGATGAGGTGTCATTCCACTGGAAATGGGCCTGCAGCTAGGAGTTGCAAGTCATTCATGTGCTTCAGAAATCCCAAAGGGTGAACCAAAGCTAGCATTGTCAGAAGTAAGAAAACAGCATTCAGATGGAATTTCAAGCAGTTGCTCAGCTGCACTGTTTTAGGGCCAAGTGAGAGAAAAATGCATATTTTAACACCAAAGTCTGGTATCCAGATTCAAACATAGGTGTTTCCCCGCAGTGTCCACGAATTTTCTAGATAGACTTACGTTGAATGGATGGCCCCTACCAAGAAAACGTGATTGAACAAATGTTTGGAAGTGCTTTTGAATTTACCTGTGAGTGAGGCTCCTTCCCTACAGTCACACCTCTAGGGGAAATTGCTAATGAGAAATGACCTCCAACAAGCGTTTTCAAGCAGCGTGTGGCACTCAGCACACAGAATGCTGAGAAAGCTATATTCCTTTGAGGAAGGAAAGGCATCTCGAGAGAATATGTTATCAGGCTTCTACCTGTCATGAACTGTCTAGATTCAAACATGTGAGTCCTCCAAGTTTCCCAGAGGACCTAAATACCAGAGTCAGGGCAGTGTGTTTCCCACCACTTTCTGAGATTTGTAAACACATTCCTAGGTCATACCAGATCTGACCATGAAAAGTCACGCTGCAAGCGTGTGTCTCAGAGTGCTGGGTGACATATTGTGCTAACCTAGATGAGATGACATCTCCCTGGAAAGGGGCCAGTGGCTTGGAGTGGAGAGCCTCCTGCTTGATTCATAAATCCCAAAGGGTGCACCAACACTATCACTGTCAGAAGTAAGAAAACAGCAATTAGACGCATTTTCAGGCAGTAACTATTCTAACCGGTTTAGGGCTAACTGAGAAAAAATGCAAATTTTGCTGCCAAGGTCCGGTATCCAGGTTCAAACATAGGATGTGTAGGAACAGTATCCATGAGTATTCTAGACAGTTAGGTTGAATGGATCGCTCCTATCAAGAAAACGTGATTGAGCAGACGTCTGGATGATCCTTTGCCTTTTCCTGTGAGTGTGGCGGTCTTCCCTAAGGTCACAACCTCAGGGGAAGTTGCCACTGAATAATTACTTCCAACAAGCGTTTTCAAGCAGTGTGTGACTCTGAGCACACAAAAAGCTGGGAAAATTATGTTCCATCCAGGAAGGTAAGGCATCAACAGAGAGAGTTTTATCAGGCCTCTGTGTATCACAAACTGTATAGACTCAAAGATGTGAGACTTCCAGGTTTGCCCTGAGGACCCAAATTCCAGCGTCAGAGCATTGTATTTCCCTACACTTTCTGAGATTGCATCCAAGTACCATATTTTGGACTCTATTGTTGACCATGATGGCTATTCCATTTCTTGTAAGGGGTTTCTGCCCACAATAGTAGATATAATGGTCATCTGAGTGAAATTCACCCATTCCTGTCCATTGTAATTTGCTGATTCCTAGAATGTCAACATTCACTCTTGCCATATCCTGTTTGACCACTTCCAATTTGCCTTGATTCATGGACCTAACATTCCAGGTTCCTATGCAATATTGCTCTTTATAGCATCAGACCTTGCTTCTATCACCAGTCACATCCACAACTGGGTATTGTTTTTGCTTTGGCTCCATCCCTTCATTCTTTCTGGAGTTATTTCTCCACTGAGCTCCAGTAGGATATTGGGCACCTACCGACCTGGGGAGTTCCTCTTTCAGTATCCTATCATTTTGCCTTTTCGTACTGTTCATGAGGTCCTCAAGGCAAGAATACTGAAGTGGCTTGCCATTCCCTTCTCCAGTAGACCACATTCTGTCAGACCTGTCCACCATGACCCGTCCGTCTTGGGTGGCTCCACACGGCATGGCTTAGTTTCATTGAGTTAGACAAGGTTATGGTCCATGTGATCAGATTGGCTAGTTTTCTGTGATTATGATTTCAGTGTCTGCCCTTTGATGCCCTCTCACAACACCTATCGTCTTACTTGAGTTTCTCTTACCTTGGACGTGGGGTATCTCTTTACAGCTGCTCCAGCAAAGCGCAGCCACTCCTCCTTACCTTGGACAATGGGCATCTCCTCAGGCCGCCCCTCCTGACCTTGCATGTGGAGTAGCTCCTCTTGGTCCTCCTGCATCCGTGCAGCTGCTGCTCTTTGGATGTGGGATTGCTCCTCTTGGCAACAGCCCCTGACCTTGGGCATGGGGTAGCTCATCTCAGCCACCTCCCCTGACCTCAGGCATGAGGTAGCTCCTCTCGGCCGCTGCCCCTGGCCTCGGACATGGGGTGGCTCCCCTCAGCCACTGCCTCTGACCTTGGGCGAGAGGTAGCTCCTCATGGCCATGCTTCTGCATGGTCCATCACAGCCTGCACCATTTGAATGCAGAGTTCCAAAGAATAGCAAGGAGAGATAAGAAAGCCTTACTCTGATCAATGCAAAGAAATGGAGAAAAACAACAGAATGAGAAAGACTAGAAATCTCGTCAAGAAAATTAGAGATACCAAGGGAACATTCCATGCGAAGATTGGGTTCAATAAAGGACAGAAATGCTATGGATCTAACAGAAGCAGAAGCTATTAAGAAGAGGTGGCAAGAATACACAGGACAACTGTACAAAAAAGATCTTCATGGCCCAGATAATTACGATGGTGTGATCAGTCACATAAAGCCAGACATCCTGGAATGTGAGGTCAAGTGGGCCTTAGAAAGCATCACTACGAACAAAGCTAGTGGAGGTGATGGAATTCCAGTTAAGCTATTTCAAATCCTAAAAGATGATGCTGTGAAAGTGCTGTACTCAATAGGTCAGCAAATTTGGAAAACTCAGCAGTTGCCACAGGACTGGAAAAGGTCGGTTTTCATTCCAATTCCAAAGAAAGGCAATAGCAAAGAATGCTCAAACTACTGCACAATTGCACTCATCTCACGCGTTAGTAAAGTAATGCTCAAAATTCTCCAAGCCAGGCTTCAGCAATACATGAACAGTGAACTTCCAGATGTTCAAGTTGGTTTTAGAAAAGGCAGAGGAACTAGAGATCAAACTGCCAACATCTGCTGGATCATCAAAAAAGCAAGAGAGTGCCAGAAAAACATCTATTTCTGCTTTCTTGACTATGCCAAAGCCTTTGACTGTGTGTATCAAAATAAACTGTGGAAAATTCTGAAAGAGATGGGACTACCAGACCACCTGACCTGCCTCTTGAGAAACCTATGTGCAGGTCAGGAAGCAACAGTTAGAACTGGACATGAAACAACAGACTGGTTCCAAATAGGAAAAGGAGTACGTCAAGGCTGTATATTGTCACCCTGCTTATTTAACTTATATGCCAAGTACATCATGAGAAACACTGGGTTGGAAGAAGCACAAGCTGGAATCAAGACTGCCAGGAGAAACATCAATAACCTCAGATATGCAGATGACACCACCCTTATGGAAGAAAGTGAAGAGGAACTAAAAAGCCTCTTGATGAAAGTGAAAGAGGAGAGTGAAAAAGTTGGCTTACAGCTCAACATTCAGAAAACTAAGATCATGGCATCTGGTCCCATCACTTCATGAAAAATAGATGGGGAAACAGTAGAAACAGTGTCATACTTTATTTTGGGGGGCTCCAAAATCACTGCAGATGGTGATTGCAGCCATGAAATTAGAAGACGCTTACTTCTTGGAAGGAAAGTTATGACCAACCTAGATAGCATATTAAAAAGCAGAGACATTTCTTTGCCAACAAAGGTCCATCTGGTCAAGGCTATGGTTTTTCCAGTGGTCATGTATGGATGTAAGAGTTGGACTGTGAAGAAAGCTGAGCACTGAAGAATTGATGCTTTTGAACTGTGGTGTTGGAGAAGAGTCTTGAGAGTCCCTTGGACTGCAAGGACATCCAACCAGTCCATCCTAAAGGAGATCAGTCCTGGGTGTTCATTGGAAAGACTGATGCTGAAACTGAAACATCAGTACTTTGGCCACCTGATGTGAAGAGTTGACTCATTGGAAAAGACCTTGATGCTGTGAGGGATTTGGAACAGGAGGAAAAGGGGATGACAGAGGATGAGATGGCTGGATGGCATCACCAACTCGATGGTCATGAGTTTGAGTAAACTCTGGGAGCTGGTGATGGACAGGGAGGCCTGGTGTGCTTCAATTCATGGGGTCCCAAAGAGTCGGATACAACTGAGCGTCTGAACGGAACTGAACACTTTCTGAGCATTGTAAACACATTCCTAAGTCATACCAGAAGTGCCCTTAAGAAAAAACAGGCTGCAGGAGGGTTTCTGAGATTGCTGGGTGTCATGCTGCACTTACCAAGATGATGTAGCATTCCACTGTAAATGGGCCAGTGGCTACGAGTTGCTAGCTGCTTACTTGCTTCAGAAATCCCAAAGGGTGTACCAAGTGATCACTGCCAGAAGTAAGAAACCAGCAGCTAAATGCATTTCCAGGTAGTTGTTATGCTGTACTGTTTTTGGCCAACTGAGAGAGAAAGGTGTATTTTGCCACCAAGGTCCACTGTCCATGTTCACACCCAAGATGTGTCCACTCAGGATCCAAGAATTTTCCAGACAGACCTAGGCACACTGAATCTCCACTACAGAGAAAACATGATGGAACTGACCTTTGGATGTTGCTTTTCCTTTTCCTGTGAGTTTGGTGGCCTTCCCTATGGTCACACTATCAGGAGCAATTGCTAATGAAAAATGACTTCCAACAAGTGTTTTCAAGCAGTATGTGACTCTATGGACATGGAATGCTGGAAACCTATGTTCCATTGAGGAAGGAAATGTATTTATAGACAGTGTGTTTTCAAGACTCTATCTATTAGGAACTGTCTAGCTTCAAAGATGTGAGTTCTCCATATTTGCCCAGAGGACCTCACTTCCAGAGTCAGGGCAATGTGTTTTCCTGCACTTTTTGAGCTTTGTAAACACATTTCTTGGTCATACCAGGACTGTCCATGAGGAAACAGGCTCTCTATATCAGGAACTATCTAGATACTAAGATGTGAGACCTCTAGGTTGGTACAGAGGACCTAAATTTCAGAGCAAGGGCAGTGTGTTTTTGAGCATTTTCTGAGCTTTGTAAACACATTTCTGAGTAATGCCAGGACTGCTCATGAGAAAACAGGCTTCAGGTGTGTGTCTGAGAGTGCTGAGTACCATACTGTGCTTATCTAGATGAGGTAACTTTCCATGGCAAATCGGCAGGTGGCTAGGAGTTGTGAGCCACCAGCTTGCTTCAGAAATCCTAAATGGTGGACCAAAGGTTGCACTGTCAGAAGTAAGAAAAAAGTAATTGGATGGATTTTCAAGCAATTGCTAGCCACACCTCTTTATGGCACCCAGAGAGAAAAATACAAATTGTACACCCTAGGTCCAGTATTCAGGTTCACACACGGAATGTGTCCCCTCGTGATTCAAGAAATTTCCAGACAGACCTTTGTTCCCTAGAGTTCTTCTACAGAGAAAACTGGTTAGAACAGCCATTTGGAGGTGGCTTTGCCTTTCCCTGTGAATGTGGGACCCCTACCTATGGTCACAGCCTCAAGGAGATATTGCCACTGAAAATAGACTTCCAAGCAAGCACTTTTCAAGCAGACTGTGACTCTCAGGTCGCAGAATGTGAAGAAAGCTATCTTCCTTTGAGGAAGGAAAGACATCCACAGAGAGTGTGTTTTCAAACCTCTATCTTGCAGGAAATTTTGAGCTTCTAAAACATGAGACCAGCAGGTCTGCTGAGAGGACCTAAATTCCTGAGTCAGGGCCGTGTGTCTCCCTGTAATTTCCGAGTCTGGCAAACACATTCCTAGGTCATAACGGTACTGACCATGAGAAAGCTGGCAGCAGGAGTGTGTCTGAAAGGGCTGAGTGCCTTACTATGGTCAACTGTGTGAGGTGACATTCCAGTGACAGGCTCAAAGCTACAAGGTGTGAGCCACCTGCTTGCTTCAGAAACCCCAAAAAGTAGAGCAAAGCTAGCTCTGTCAGAGGTAAGAAAATAGCAATTGGACGGATTTTCAAGCTGTTGCTAGGCCGAACCACTTTAGGGCCCCCTGAGAGAAAAATGCGAATTGTGCCCTGTAGCTCAGGTATCCAGGTTCAAACACAGGGTGTGTCCCGGCAGGATCCAAGAATTTTCCACAGAACTAGGCTCACTAGACCTCTCCTGCTGGGAAAATGGGATGGAACAGACATTGGAAGTTGGTTTGCCCCTCCCTATTGTCACAGACTCAAGGAGAAAGTGCCCCTGAAAGATGACCTCCAAGCAAGCACTTTTCAAGCAATGTGTGACTCTCAGTTCACAGAATGCAGGGAAAGATATCTTCCTTCAAGGAAAGAAAGGCACCAAAAGAGAGTGTATTCTCAACCCTCTATCTTGCAGGAACTGTTTAGCTTCCCAGATGGGAGGCCTCCAGTACTGCTCAGAGGAACTAAATTCCAGAGTCAAGGCCATGTGTCTCCCTGCACTTTCCAAGCCTTGCAAAGCCATTCCTAGGTTATACCAGTACTGCACATGAGGAAGCAGGCTGCGAGAGTGTGTCCAAGAGGGCTAGGTCCCTCACTATACTCACGTCTGGAAGGTGGCATTCCACTGTAAAAAGGCCCAGAGCTGGGAGTTGCAATTCACCCACTTGCTTCAGAAATCAAAAAGGATGGAGCAAATCTAGCTCTCTCAGAATCAAGAAAAGAGCAATTGGATGGATTTTCAAGCTGTTGCTAGGCCACACTGCTTTAAGGCCCACAGAGAGAAACACGAATTGTGCCCCCTCATTCTGGTATCCCGGTTCACAAACAGTGTGTGTCCCCAAAGGATCCAAGAATTTTCCAGACAGACTTACGCTCACTAGAGCTCTCCTACAGAGAAAACGGGATGGAACAGACATTTAGATATTGCTTTGCCTTTCCCAGTGAGTGTGGGACCCCTCTGTTTGGCTACAGCCCCAAGTGGAAATTACCACTGAAAACTCATGTCTAAGTGAGCACTTTTCAAGCACTGTGTGACTCTCAGTTCGCAGGATACTGGGAAACCTATATTTCTTCAAGGAAGGAAAGGCATCCACAGAGAGTGTGTTTTCAAACCTCTCTTTTGCAGGAACTCTTTAGCTCCTAAGACATGAACCCTCCAGTTCTACTCAGAGGACTGAAATTCGAGAGTCTGTGCCGTGTGTCTCGGTGCATTTTCCCACCTTTCAAACACATATTTAGGTGATACTGGTACTGCCCATGAGGAAGCAGACTGCGGGAATATGTCTCAGAGTGCTGGGTCCCTTACTGTGGTCACCTCTGTGAGGTGACATTCCACTGTAAATAGGCCCAAAGATAGGAGTTGTGAGCCTCCCATGTGCTTCAGAAACCACAGGGGTGGAACAAAGTTAGCTCTGTCAAAAGTAAGAAAATGGCAATTGGACGGATTTTCAAGATGTGGATAGGTCACACTGCTTTAGGGCCACCTGAGAAAAATATGCAAATTTGAACCTGGGTGTCCAGATTAACACACAGGGTGTTTCCCCACTTGATCCAAGAATTTTTCAGACAGACCTAGGTTCACTGGAGCTCTCCTGCAGAGGAAACATACATCCAGAGTCTCCAGTGTGAACCCTCCAAAATCTATACCTGGTGTCACAAATCCACAGCCTCCAGGATGACCCTACCCTCAAGATCCTGTACCTGGGGTCACAAGGCCACTATTTCCATGTCGAGTCCACCTCCAAGAACTTGAACTTGTGGTCACATGTCCAGAGTCTTCAGGGTGACCCCACCTCCCAGAAGCTACCGGTGTGAAGCATCCACAGTTTTAAGGATGGACCCAATTCCCAGAACCTGTACCTGGGGTCTCACTTCCATAGTCTAAGGGTTACCCCACCTCCCACACATTGAATCTGGTTTCCCATGTCCCTGTTAGCCAGGGTTACCCTCTCCATGACCCTGTAATGGGGATCACATGTCCACAGTCTGCTGTGTGTCGTCACTTCCAAGACCCTTCATCTGGAGTCACAATCACAGTTTCCAGGTTACTCCCTTGCAGACCCTGCACCTGGAGTCACTTATCCACAGTCTCCAGGGTGACTCATCCAAAACCCCACACTGGGGCTCACATGACCACAGTCTCCAGGGTGACCCAAGCACCCAGATCCTGCACCCAGGGTCACATATCCACAGGCTCCAGGGTGTACCTCTTGCAGACCCTGCACCTGGGGTCACATATCTACAGCCTCCAGTGTGATGCCCATCCCCAGACCTGGTTTGGGTGAGAAATATCCATAGTATCCAGAGTCACACCTTGGGTCACATATCCTTAGTCTCCAGAGTCACACCTTGGGTCACATAGCCATAGTCAACAGGGTGAACTCACCTCCCAGAGCCTGTACATGGTGTCAAATGTGCACATTCTCCAGGGTTACCACCCTTCCAACATGCTGTACCTGGGTCAAAAGCCCACAATTTCAAGGGTGACCCCGTCTCAGACCCTGTTCCTGGGGTCACATGTCCAGAATCTCCAGAATGATCTACCTCCAAGATGAAGCACCTGATGTCACATGTCAACAGTCTCCAAGGTGACCCCATCCTCAGAATCTGCACCTGTGGTTACATTTCTCCAGTCTCCAGGATGACCCCCAATCTCAGTATTTGTATTATGTGTCACATGTACATAGTCACCAGGGTAACCACTGCAGGCCCTTTTTCTGACATAACATTTCCACAGACTCCTGAAGAACTCCCTTCCCAGACTCTGAATCTGGGATCCTACCTCCAGGGTCTCGAGGGTGATGCCCTTCCCTGTCCCTTCACCTGGTGTCAAACATCCACAGTCTCCATGATAACATCCACACCAAAGTCTGATATTGGGGACACAGATCCATAGTCTTCTGGGTCACAGCCCCTCCCAGATCATGCACCTGGTCTCACACGTCCTCAGTCTCCAGGTTGACACCCCTCCCAGACACTGCAGCTGGGGTTACATGTCCACAGTCTCCAAGGCGAACCCACCTCACTGACTATTGTACCTCCGGTCACATGGCCTCAGTCTCCAGGGTGATCCCGTATCTCAGACACTGTACTTGGGGTTACATATCAACGGTGGCCAGGATGACACCTCTCCCCAGACCCTGTACCTGGGGTCGCATTGGCACAGTCTCCAGGGTGACGCTAAATTCCCAACCCTGTACCTGGGGTCACAGGTCATAGTCACCAGGCTTTCCCCACCCTCAAGAGCCTTTACCTGGGGTCACACATCCACAGTCTCCAGGGTGACTTCCTCCCAGACCCTTCACCTGGCATCCTATGTCCACAGTCTCCTGTGTGATATCACTTCCCAGACTCTATACCTGTGGCCACAGATCCACAGTCTCCATGGTGATCCCCTTCCCAGATCCTGTAATTTGGATCCCATGTCCTCAGTCTCCAGTGTGACACCACCTCTCATAACCTGTACTTTGGTGACTTGTCCACAGTTTCCAGGATGACCCAAACAGTGCATGTGGAGTCACATGTCCACATTCTGTAAAGTGACCCCATTCCCTAACCCTGCACCTTAGTCACACAGACACAGTCTCCAGAATGACCTCACTCCAGACCCTGCACATAGGGTCACACCACCACCTTCTCCATATTGACCCCCTCCTTGAATTTCTATCAGGTTTCACACATGCACCATCTCCACAGTGACCAACACCAGATCCTGTACCTGTGGTCAGGGTCCACAGTCTGCAGGGTGAGACCATTTTGTACCCTAAACCTTGGTTCACCTAGCCAGTCTCCAGGGTCATCCCTGCCAAACCTGCACCTGGGGTCACATGTCCATACTCTCCATGGTGACATCCCCCAGGCCCTGTGCTGCTGCTGCTGCTGCTAAGTCATGCCAGTCGTGTCCAACTCTGCGACCCCATAGATGGCAGCCCACCAGGCTCACCCATCCCTTGGATTCTCCAGGCAAGAACACTGGAGTGGGTTGCCATTTCCTTCTCCAAAGCATGAGAGTGAAAAGTGAAATTGAAGTCACTCAGTCGTGTCCGACTCTTAGCGACCCCATAGACTGCAGCCTACCAGGCTCCTCCATCCATGGGATTTTCCAGGCAAGAGTACTGGAGTGGGTTGCCCACTCCAGTACCTAGTGTCATATATCCGCCCAGACCCTGTACGTAGTGTCATATATCCACAGTTTCCCGGGTTACCCCACTTCCCATATCATGCACCTGGGATCACACGCTCACAGTCTGCAAGGTGACCCTGATCCCATTCCTGTACCTTGTGTCACAAGTCCACAGCCACCAGGATGGCCCCACCCTCAAGATCCCATCCCTGGGGTCACATTCCTGTCTCCAGTGTGATCCCACCTCCCAGAAACTTTACCTGGGGATAAACATCCACAGTTTTCAGGATGGTCCCAACTCCCTGAAACTGTACCTGGAGTCACTCTTCCATAGACATTGAGCCTGTTCCGTGCCCCTGGTCCACAGGGTTACATCCTCCAAGACCGTGTAATGTGGTTTACATGTCCACAGTCTCCTGTGTGTCATCACTTCCCAGAACCTTCACCTGCAGGCACACAGAGGTTCCAGGTTGACTCCCTCATAGACCCTGCACTTGGAGCCACATATCCACAGTCTCACAGGTGACTCATCCAAATCACTGTACCAGGGCTCACATAACCACAGTCTTCCAGATGCTGGACTATTGACCCCAGCACCCAGCGTCACATGTCCACAGATTCTAGCATGACCCCACATTCCAGACACTCTACCTTGGGACACATATCCACAGTCTCTAGGGTGAACACCCTCCTAGACACTGTACATGGTGTCACATGGGCACATTCACCAACTCCCAAACCCTGTACCTAGGGTCACACGTAGATAGTCTCAGGGTGACCCCACTCGCCAGAACTTGCACCTGGGTTCATATGTCCACAGCGCCCAGGGTAACACCACCTGTCAAACAATTGTACTGGGTTCAAACACCCACTGGTTCTAGGGTGACACCAATTCCAAGCCCGTGAACCTAGGGTCACACATCCATGGTCTCCTGGATGGCAACGCCTCCCAGATCATGCACCAGGTCTCATACCTCCGCAGTCTCCAGGGTGACTACACCTCACAGAATATTGTAATTCTGGTCATATTGCCCCAGTCTCCAGGGTGACCCCATATCTCTAACCCTGTACCTGGGGTTACATGTACATGGTGGCCAGGAAGACATGCCTCCCCAGACTCTGTACACGGGATCACATTGGCACAGTCTCCAGGGTGACCCCAACTTCCCCACCCTGTACCTGGGGTCACATGTCCAGAGTCTCCTGGATTTACCCACATTCAAGGGCTAGTAACTGGGATCACATGTCCACAGTCTCGAGGCTTTCCCCACCCACAAGTGCCTGTACCCGGGGTCACACATCAACTGACTCCAGGGTGACTCCCTCCCAGACCGTTCACCTGGCATCCCATGTCCCCAGACTTTTGTGTGATGTCATTTCCCAGACTCTGCACATGTGCTAACAGATTCACAGGCTCCGTGGTGACCCCCTTCCTGGTCTCTGTAACTTGGGTCACATGTTCTCAGTATCCGGTGTGACCCCACCTCTCATACCCTATACCGTTGGTGACTTGGCCACAGAGTCCAGGGTAACCCTCCCCTACCAGACCCTGTGCTTCTTTACACACATCCACAATCTCCAGGATGTTCGCCCTCCCATACCCTGCACCTGGAGTCACATGTCAACAGTTTCCAGCGTGAACCCCACTTCACCCACTGCACCTGGGCTCACATATCCACATCGTGCAGGGTGACACCCCTTCCAGACCATTTCCCTGCCATTAAATACTTGCAGTCCCCAGAGTGACCCCGTACCTCCCAGACACTGTACCTGAGGTCACATATACAGAGTTTCCTGGGTCACCCCCACCCCAGGCCCTGTACCTGGGTTCAGATATCCGAGTGTCTTGGGGGACCCAGTTCAGACCTTGCATCTAGGGTCAAATGTCCAGTATCCAGTATGACTTGCCTCCCCAATCAGTGCATCTGGGGTCATATGTCCACAATCTTCAAAGTGACCCCATCCCCTAACCCTGCACCTTACTCACACATCCACAGTCTCCAGAGTGACCACATACCAGTACCTACACCTAAGGTCACATGTCCACTGTCTCACGGGTGACCTCTTCCCTGAACTTGTTCCAGATTTCATACGATCACCATTGCCACAGTGACCACCAACAGATCCTGAACCTGTGGTCACAATTCAACAGTCTGCCTGATGAGACCCATTTTGTGCCCTGAACCTTGTGAACCTGCACCTGGGATCACAAGTCCATATTCTCCATGGTGTCATCCCCCAGACCCTGTACCTAGTGTCATATATACAGTCTCCTGGCCTTCCCCACTTCCCATACCATGCACCTGGGATCACACATCCACAGCATCCAGGGTGACCCCCCCTCCTAAACCTGTACCTGGTGTCACAAGTCGACAGACTCCAGGATAACCCTACCGTTAAGATCCTGTACCTAGGGTCACAAGTCCACTGTTTCCAGGATGAGCCCCCCACCCAGACTCTGCACTTGGGGTCACTTGTCGAGAGTCTCCAGGGTGACCCCACCTCCCAGAAACTGTACCTAGGGTGAAACATCCACAGTCACTCAGGTTGGCCCCAACTCCCAGAACCTGCACCTGGGGTCCCACTTCCATAGTCTCAGGGTTACCACACGCCCAGACATTTAACATGGTGTCCCATGATCTTGGATGCCAGGGTTACCCCCTCCAAGACCCTGTAATGGGGTCACATGTTCACAGTCTCCAGAGTGTCGTCACTTCCCAGACCCTCCACCTGGAGTCATACAAACACAGGTTCCAAGGTGACTCCCTCGCAGGCCCTGCACCTGGAGTCACATATTCACAATCTCACCTTGGGGGACCCCATTCAGACCCTGGATCTAGGGTCACGTATCCAGTCTCCAAGATGATTTGCCTCCCAAATGGTGCATCTGAGGTCACATGACCACAATCTCCAAAGTGAACGCATCCCCTAACCCTGCACCTAAGTCACACGGCAAATAGTTTCCAGAGTGACCTCAACCCAGACCCTGAAACGAGGGTCACATGTACACAGTCTTGGAGGGTGACCCCCTCCGTGAACTTGTACCAGGTTTCATACGTCCACCATCGCCACAGTGACTACCACCAGATCCTGTACCTGTGGTCATAGATCCACAGTCTGCAGGGTGAAACCCTTTTCCTACCCTGAACTTTGGGTCACACGACCACAGTCTCCAGGGTGACCCCACCCAAACCTGCACCTGGGGTCACATGTCCACACTTTCCATGGTGACATACCTGAGACCCTGTACCTACTGTCATATATCCACAATCTCCTGGGTTACCGCACTTCCCATACCATACACCTGTGATCACATGTCCAAAGTCTCAAGGGTGGCCCCCTGTATAACCTGTGCCTGGTGTCACAAGTCCACAGCCTCCAGGTGACCCCACCCTCAAGATCCTGTACCTGGGGTCACAAGTCCACTTTTTCGATGGTGAGTCTACCTCCCAGACCCTCCATTTGGGGTCACATGTCCAGAGTCTTCAGGGTGACCCCACCTCCCAGAAACCATACCTCGGGTGAAATGTCCACCATTTTCAGGATGGCACCAACTCCCAGAACCTGTACCGGGGGCCATACTCTCAGGGTATCCCCACCTCCCAGACATATAACCTTGTGTTCCATGACCCTGGCCACGAGGGTTACCCCTTTCAAGACCCTGTAATAGGGGTCAAATGTCCACAGCCTCCTGTTTGTCAAAACTTTGTAGACCTCACCTGGAGTCACACAAACACAGGTTCCATGGTGACTCCCTCGCAGACCCTGCACCTGGAATCACATATTCACAGGCTCCAGGGTGACCCCCTCGGAAATCCTGTACCTGAGATCACATATCTACAGTCTCCAGGGTGAATCCCATCCCCACACACTGTCTGAGCGGAATCATCCAGTCTCCCATGAGACCCCAATGTCACGAACTTATCCCTTGTGCTAGAAGTCTACATTCTCCAGGGTGACATTATCTCCCACACCCTGCACCTTGGGTAACATATTCACAGTCTCCAAGTTGACCTTACCTCCCAGACCTTTTACCTGGGGTCACATGTGCAAATTATCCAGGATTCCCGCCACTCCAACACCCTGCACCTGGGTCAAAAGCACACAGTCTCAAGGGTGACCCCCTATCTGACCATGTTCCTGGGGTACATGGCCAGAATCTCCAGGATGATCTTGAAAGGTATTGCTGAACCACACAAAGACACTGGAATTCTTGGCCTCCAGAGGAGAATTCAATTCGGGGCCAGAGACAAGGCTTGATTGCTTAGAGCTTCTGTGTAATATAAAGGAGATAGAGAAAGCTTCTGACATAGGCATCAGAAGGGGGCAGAAAGAGTAGCCCCTTGCAAGTGTTAGCAATGGAATTATATGGCTCAGATGGTAAAGCATCTGTCTGCAATGCTGGAGACCCAAGTTAGATCCCTGGGTCAGGAAGATCTCCTGGAGAAGGAAATGGCCACCCACTCCAGTACATTTGCCTGGAAAATCCCATGGACAGAGGAGCCTGGTAGGCTACAGTCCATGGGGCCACAAAAAGTTGGAAACGACTGAGCAACTTTACTTTACTTTTAATTAGTTATTCAGATCAGTTCAGTTCCGTTCAGTCGCTCAGTCATGTCTGACTCTTTGGGACCCCATGAATCGCAGCATGCCAAGCCTCCCTGTCAGTCACCAACTCCCGGAGTTTACTCAAACTCATGTACATTGAGTCTGTAATGCCCTCCAGCCATCTCATCCTCTGTCATCCCCTTTTCCTCCTGTCCCCAAGCCCTCCCAGCATCAGGGTCTTTTCCAATGAGTCAGCTCTTCACACCAGGTGGCCAAATTATTGGAGTTTCAGCTTCAGAATCAGTCGTTCCAATGAACACCCAGGACTGATCTCCTTTAGGATGGACTGGTTGGATGTCCTTGCAGTGCAAGGGACTCTCAAGACTCTTCTCCAACACCACAGTTCAAAAGCATAAACTCTTCAGTGCTCAACTTTCTTCACAGTCCAATTCTCACATCCATACATGACCACTGGAAAAACCATAGCCTTGACCAGATGGACTTTGTTGGCAAAGTAGTGTCTCTGCTTTTTAATATGCTATCTAGGTTGGTCATAACTTTCCTTCCAAGAAGTAAGCGTCTTCTAATTTCATGGCTGCAATCACCATCTGCAGTGATTTTGGAGCCCAAAAAGATAAAGTCTGACACTGCTTCCACTGTTTCTCCATCGATTTCCCATGGAGTGATGGGACCTGATGCCATGATCTTAGTTTTCTGAATGTTGAGCTGTAAGCCAACTTTTTCACTCTCCTCTTTCACTTTCATCAAGAGGCTTTTTAGTTCCTCTTCACTTTCTGCCATAAGGGTGGTGTCATCTGCATGTCTGAGGTTATTGATATTTCTCCTGGCAATCTTAATTCCAGCCTGTGCTTCTTCCAGCCCAGCATTTCTCATGATGTACTCGGCAAATAAATTAAATAAGCAGGGTGACAACGTACAGTCTTGACGTACTCCTTTTCCTATTTGGAACCAGTCTGTTGTTCCATGTCCAGTTCTAACTGTTGCTTCCTGACCTGCACATAGGTTTCTCAAGAGGCAGGTCAGGTGGTCTGGTAGTCCCATTGCCTTCAGAATTTTCCACAGTTAATTGTGAGATCCACACAGTCGAAGGCTTTGGCGAAGTCAATAAAGCAGAAATAGATGTTTTTTTCTGGAACTCTCTTGCTTTTTCAATGATCCAGCAGATATTGGCAATTTGATCTCTGGTTCCTCTGCCTTTTCTAAAGCCAGCTTGAACATCTGGAAGTTCACGGTTCATGTATTGCTGAAGCCTGGCTTGGAGAATTTTGAGCATTACTTTACTAGCGTGTGAGATAAGCATAATTGTGTGGTAGTTTGAGCATTCTTTGCTATTACCTTTCTTTCTAATTGGAATGAAAACTGACCTTTTCCAGTCCTGTAGCCACTGCTGAGTTTTCCAAATTTGCTGGCATTATGAGTGCAGCACTTTCACAGCATCATCTTTCAGTATTTGAAATACTTCAACTGGAATTCCATCACCTCCACTAGCTTTGTTCTTAGCGATGCTTTCTAATTCCCACTTGACTTCACACTCCAGGATGTCTGGCTCTAGGTGAGTGATCACACCATTGTGATTATCTGGGTCATGAAGATCTTTTTGTACAATTCTTCTGTGTATTCTTGCCACCTCTTCTTAATAGCTTCTGCTTCTGCTAGGTCCATAGCATTTCTATCCTTTATCAAACACATTTCTGCATGAAATGTTCCCTTTGTATCTCTAATTTTCTTGAAGAGATCTCTAGTCTTTCCCATTCTGTTCTTTTCCTCTATTTCTTTGCACTGATCTCTGAGGATGGCTTTCTTATCTCTCCTTACTATTCTTTGGAACTCTGCATTCAAATGGGAATATGTTTCCTTTTCTCCTTTGCTTTTTGCTTCTCTTCTTTTCACAGCTATTTGTAAGGCCTCCTCAGACAACCATTTTGACTTCTTGCATTTCTATTTCATGGGGATAGTCTTGATCCCTGTCTCCTGTACAATGCCACAAACCTCCATCCATAGTTCATCAGGCAGTCTGTCTATCGGATCGAGTCCCTTAAATCTATTTCTCACTTCCACTGCATATTCATAAGGGATTTGATTTAGGTCATACTTGAATGGTCTAGTGGTTTTCCCCACTTTCTTCAATTTAAGTCAGAATTTGGCAATAAGGAGTTCATGATCTGAGCCACAGTCTGTTCCCAGTCTTGTTCTTCCTGACTCTATAGAGCTTTTCCATCTTTGGTTGCAAAGAATATAATCAATTTGATTTTAGTGTTGACCATCTGGTGGTATCCATGTGTAGACTCTTCTCTTGTGTTTTTGGAAAAGGGTATTTGCTATGACCAGTGTGTTCTCTTGGCAAAACTCTAATAGGCTTTGTCCTGCTTCATTCTGTACTCCAAGGCCAAATTTGCCTTTGAGTTACTCCAGGTGTTTCTTGACTTCCTACTTTTGCATCCCAGTCCCCTATAATGAAAAGGACGTCTTTTTTGGATGTTAGTTCTAAAAGGTCTTGTAGGTCTGCATAGAACTGTTCAACTTCAGCTTCTGCAGCATTACTGGTTGGGGTATAGGCTTGGATTATCGTGATATTGAATGGTTTGCCTTGGAAATGAACAGAGATCATTCTGTCATTTTTGAGATTGCATCCAAGTACTGCATTTCAGACTCTTTTGTTGACCATGATGGCTATCCATTTCTTCTAAGCAATTCCGGCCCACAGTAGTAGATATAATGGTCATCTGAGTTAAATGCACCCATTCTAGTCCATTTTAGTTCACTGGTTCCTAGAATGTCAACATTCACTCTTGTCACCTCCTGTTTGACCACTTCCAATTTGCCTTGATTCATGGACCTAACATTCCAGATTCCTATGCAATATTGCTCTTTACAGCATCGGACCTTGCTTCTATCACCAGTCACATCCACAACTGAGTATTGTATTTGCTTTGGCTCTATCCCTTCATTCTTTCTGAAGTTATTTCTCCACTGAACTCCAGCAGCATATTGGGCACCTACTGACCTGGGGAGTTCCTCTTTCAGTATCCTATCATTTTGCCTTTTCATACTGTTCATGGGGTTGTTGAGGCAAGAATATTGAAGTGTTTTGCCATTCCCTTCTCCAGTGGACCACATTCTGTCAGACCTGTCCACCATGACCCTTCCGTCTTGGGTGGCCCCACACAGCATGGCTTAGTTTCATTGAGTTAGACAAGACTGTGGTCCATGTGATCAGATTGGCTAGTTTCCTGTGATTATGGTTTCAGTGTGTCTGCCCTTTGATGCTCTCTTGCAACACGTCCAAGGTAATTAGTTATTACAGTGAATCAAAAGAATGTCTGGAGGTTGTAAAGACCTTGCTAGACCTACTCCCATAATTTACACCTTAAGATAACAGGATTAGCCCAAAGGTTTTTTTTTTTTTTTTTCCAGAGACTGTCCTCAAACAGGATACATTATTGCTATATAATCCTAAGGAATGTAGAGGGACAAAAAAAGTTTGTCCTTTCTTCATCCTTGAGAATTCCAGACCCCTCTCTCCTTGGGGACCCCTGGATTTCTTATCAATCTGCCAAGGAATTGACTTTCTCATTTCCCCCTTTTGTTTAAGGAGGATTATGTTGCCAAGGGAAAGGGGCGTTGTTTTCATTTCATAAATACTTCCTGCTGTCTAGGGGCGTGGTCCCTAAATTGTTAAGGCAACATATTCTCCTAACCCTAATAATGAGGGTCTCTGATACAGGGGCCCCAAGTAATAGTTGGAGGAGGCTGTGGCACTCATAAGAGTTGGACAACCATTTGTAACTTAAAAGCTTTTAGGCGGTTAGAAAACCCCATTATACAGTTACAGATGTAAGGCAAAATAGTCATTAAACCAAGTCAAAATCAAAATGAAAAGTCACATTATGCCCATAGTTACATCAGTCCATCTTAGTGTTTTTTAGATGTCATCAGTTTAAGAAGAGGCATCACATGTGATTGTTGTTGAAGGTATTTGCAGACTTGGAGAAAGTCCTTTCCTTGAAGTGGAGATGTCCACCATGGGAAGCCTTCCACTGATGAAGAGGGGAGCTGTCCACAGACACAGAAGTTAGACTGACTGTGAAATGCTGCATAGGAGTGAGCCCAAGCATTGTCTTGAGGTTCAAACAGCAGACTCAGGATTTTTGGAGTCAGCATAAGTAGACTTACATAGATTATCACACCCATCTGAAAAGTACAAGGCCAGAGCATAGAAAGTAAAGACATAAAATGAAGTCACTTAGTTCTGGTCAGGGTGCCACTTCTTAACTCGAGTGTGATGTACCCACAAATCAATTCCTGGCACTTTGACAGCTGTGGGAGAAGAAAGAATAACCTGGTAAGGGCCTTCCGAGAGGGACTCAAGGGATGGGCCCCCAGACCCCATGTTTTTATGAGGACCTCGGTTCCTGGCTCAAATAGAGGCTTGCTTGACTCAAGTTGGGTCAGGAGTCAACTCCCAGAGTTCTGTTAATGCCTGTTGAAAAGCTGAGAGCTGAGTTACATAATTAGTAAAGTCCAAGGCTTCAGGGTCTATAACAATGTCTATGCATAAGAAAGGCTTTCCACAAATACATTCAAAAGGAAACAGTCCCTCCTCATTAAAGCTATGAGTAGGACTTTAAACCAATTGTCCTGTGTCTCGAGTTAATTTATGCAGATGTCTTTTGATAATGTCATTAGCTTTTTCAAACTTCCCTGAGGATTGGGGTTTATAGGAACAGTGTAAGTGATATTTTATTCCTAGAGCTTTAGACACCCCCTGAGTTACAACACCTTCAAAAGCAGAATCATTGTCACTCTGAAAGCTCCGTGGCAATCCAACCTGGGGATAATTTCATGGATTAAAATCTTTATAACCTCCTTATCTTTGTAACCTCTCGACGCAAGATGAGGCCCGAATCCCCTGCATTGCGTGCAGAGCAATTCCGTGTTCTACATCAAACACGAAAGGACTTTGACTTACGTGATGGGACTCCAGAGAGTCCCCAAGAACACTGTCACAAGTCTAGAGGGACCGTGAGGTCACCGCAGCAACAAGAAAGAGCTCCGTGTACATCAAATCAACTTGAGATGAGAACTGCTTCCCTGGCTTTGACACAAGAGGAATGCCAACTTTCCACAAGCCCCTCAAGAGGAGGCTTCTCTCACATATAGGTATGTGAGAGGGACCCTGAGTTTGCTGCCTCAAGTGGAATGGACACTGAGATGCCCTAACTCGAAATAAGGCCGGATTTCCCTGCAGTGACTTAAATGTAGGCTCGTCTTTCATTTCCCAAAATGAAAGGATGTTCACCATTGCAACAAAAAGAATAAAATACTTAGGAGTATATCTACCTAAAGAAACAAAAGACCTATACATAGAAAACTATAAAACACTGATGAAAGAAATCAAAGAGGACACAAACAGATGGAGAAACATACCGTGTTCATGGATTGGAAGAATCAATATTGTCATGGCTATTCTACCCAAAGCAATCTATAGATTCAATGCAATCCCTATCAAGCTACCAACGGTATTTTTCACAGAACTAGACCAAAGAATTTCACAATTTGTATGGAAATACAAAAAACCTGAGAAAGAAGAATGGAACTGGAGGAATCAACCTGCCTGACTTCAGACTCTACTACAAAGCCACAGTCATCAAGACAGTATGATACTGGCACAAAGACAGAAATATAGATCAATGGAACAGAATAGAAAGCCCAGAGATAAATCCACGAACCTATGGACACCTTATCTTTGACAAAGGAGGCAAGGATATACAATGGGAAAAAGACAACCTCTTTAACAAGTGGTGCCGGGAAAACTGGTCAACCACTTGTAAAAGAATGAAACTAGAACACTTTCTAACACCATACACAAAAATAAACTCAAAATGGATTAAAGATCTAAATGTAAGACCAGAAACTATAAAACTCCTAGAGGAGAACATAGGCAAAACACTCTCCGACATAAATCACAGCAAGATCCTCTATGACCCACCTCCCAGAATATTGGAAATAAAAGCAAAACTAAACAAATGGGACCTAATGAAACTTAAAAGCTTTTGCACTACAAAGGAAACTATAAGTAAGGTGAAAAGACAGCCCTCAGATTGGGAGAAAATAATAGCAAATGAAGCAACAGACAAAGGATTAATCTCAAAAATATACAAGCAACTCCTGAAGCTCAATTCCAGAAAAATAAATGACCCAATCAAAAAATGGGCCAAAGGACCAAACAGACATTTCTCCAAAGAAGACATACAGATGGCTAACAAACACATGAAAAGATGCTCAACATCACTCATTATTAGAGAAATGCAAATCAAAACCACAATGAGGTACCATTACACGCCAGTCAGGATGGCTGCTATCCAAAAGTCTACAAGCAATAAATGCTGGAGAGGCTGTGGAGAAAAGGGAACCCTCTTACACTGTTGGTGGGAATGCAAACTAGTACAGCCGCTATGGAAAACAGTGTGGAGATTTCTTAAAAAACTGGAAATAGAACTGCCATATGACCCAGCAATCCCACTTCTGGGCATACACACTGAGGAAACCAGATCTGAAAGTGACACGTGCACCCCAATGTTCATCGCAGCACTGTTTATAATAGCCAGGACATGGAAGCAACCTAGATGCCCATCAGCAGATGAATGGATAAGGAAGCTGTGGTACATATACACCGTGGAATATTACTCAGCCATTAAAAAGAATTCATTTGAACCAGTCCTAATGAGATGGATGAAACTGGAGCCCCTTGTACAGAGTGAAGTAAGCCAGAAAGATAAAGAACATTACAGCATACTAACGCATATATATGGAATTTAGAAAGATGGTAACGATAACCCTATATGCAAAACAGAAAAAGAGACACAGAAATACAGAACAGACTATTGAACTCTGTAGGAGAATGTGAGGGTGGGATATTTCAAAAGAACAGCATGTATACTATCTATGGTGAAACAGATTACCAGCCCAGGAGGGATGCATGAGACAAGTGCTCGGGCCTGGTGCACTGGGAAGACCCAGAGGAATCGGGTGGAGAGGGAGGTGGGAGGGGGAATCGGGATGGTGAATACGTGTAAATCTATGGCTGATTCATATCAATGTATGACAAAACCCACTGAAATGTTGTGAAGTAATTAGCCTCCAACTAATAAAAAATTTAAAAAAAAAAAAAAAATGAAAGGATGCCTGAAAACCCTGTGGAGACCATAGAGAAAGCCCTAGTTCCCCGCCTCATCACGACAGGAGGCCTCACATCCTTTTGAAACCTCAAGAGGCATGCGGAGATCAATTCTTCAAAAGGAGACGATGCCTGACTCCTCTTGAAAATTGACATTAATCCCAATATCCCTGTGGCACCAGGAAAGGGACCCTGGGTCTCCCGCCTCTCTTTGAGAGTGGTCCCTATTGCCCTGCCAAGCCTCGAAGAGAATCCCGAGGTGTCCCTTGCAACTAGACAGGAGTCCTGACGTCGCTGAAGAAACACGAGTTTTGAAGGGCCATCCCCGTCGTAACTCGAAAATATACCCTAGGTTCCAGCCGCAGCTCTAGAAACACCATGAGACTTCCCCCTCTCCACCAGATGATGCCCGATTCCACTGCATTTTGTGCAGAGCAATTTCGGGTTCCACATAAAACATGAAAGGAGCCTTGACTTCCTTGATGGAACACCATAGAGTCCCCAAGAACACTGTCACAAGTCTAGAGAGACCCTGAGGTCACTGTAGCAACACGAAAGAGCTCCGTGTACCCCAAATCAACTCGAGATGAGGCCTGATTCTCTTGCATTGGCTCCTGAGCAATCCCACGTTCCCCATCAAGCACAAGTGGCTTCACTTCCTATAGGCAACTCCAGAGATTCCCCGAGAACACCGTCCCAAGTCTAGAGGAACACCAAGTTCAGCACAGCAACTCGAGAAAAGCTCCGTGTAGCCAAAATCATCTCGAGATCAGAGTGGATTCCCTGGCATTGACTCAAGGGGAATGCCAACGTTCCACAAGCATCTCAAGAGTAGTCTTCTCTCAGCTATAGGTATGTGAGAGGGACCCTGAGTTTGCTGTCTCAAGTGGAATGGACACCTAGATGCCCTGACGCGAAAGAAGGCCGGATTTCCCTGCAGTGACTTGAATGCAGGCTCGTCTTTCATCTCCCAAGATGAAAGGATGCCTGAATCCCCTGTGGAGACCCTAGAGAAAGCCCTAGTTCCCCGCCTCATCTCGCCAGGAGGCCTCACATCCCTTTGACAACTCAAGAGGAGCACGGTGTTCAAGACGTCAAAAGGAGACGACGCCTGACTCACCTTGAAAATTGATAGGAATCCCTATATCCCTGTGGCAACTGGGAAGGGAGGCTGGGTCTCCCATCTCACCTCGAGAGGTGTCCCTATTGCCCTGCCAAGCCTCGAGGAGAATCCCAAGGTATCGCTGGCAACTAGACAGGAGTCCTGAAGTCGCTGAACCAACACGAGTTTTGAGGGCCATCCCCGCCGTAACATGAGAACATACCCCAGATTCCCACTGCAACTCAAGAAAAACCATGAGACTTCCCCATCGCCGCGAGATGAAGCCCGATTGCAATGCTGCGTGCAGAGCAAGTCCATGTTCTTCATCAAACACGAAAGGAGCCTTAACTTCCTTGATGGACCTCCAGAAAGTTCCCAAGAACTCTGTCACAAGTCTAGTGGGACCCTGAGGTCCCCACAGCAACACGAAAGAACTCCGTGTACCCTAAATCAACTCAAGATGAGGCCCGATTCCACTGCATTGCATGCAGACCACATCTGTGTTTCCCATCAAACACAAAAGGAGCCTTGACTTCCTAGAAGAAATTCCACATAGTCCTCAAGAAGACTGTCACAAGTCTAGAGATGCAACACGAAAGCGCTCCGTGTACTCCAAATCAACTCGAGATGAGGCCCGATTCCCCTGCAATGTCTCCAGAGCCATCCCGCATTACCCATAATACACAACAAGGGGCTTACTTCCTTTAGGCAACTCCAGAGTTTCCCTGAGAATACCGTCTCAAGTCTAAAGGAGCACCAAGTTCAACATGCCGTGTTTTTTCATGGTAGATATTTTGCTTTTCTTGGCTAAGATGTTGCCAAGTGAAAGGCATTTTTATAGAAATAACAGCAAGCCACAAAGAGAAAATCTTGAACACAGAAATGAAGACAGAAAGGAAACTTCTAGGAGAGAGTAGACCAGGAAGTAGCTTCTAGCAGTTCTCTTCTCCCTGACAGCCTTTTATCTCTTCCCTCTTAGGAAAAGGGCTGTATTCACCAGGGATTTGGTCACATTCTCCTTTCCACATGAGGAGTACAAAGGAGGTCTGGCACTCTATTCTTATCATGACTCATTTTTTTTTTGCAGGAAGAAGATTCCTCACACCCAGTGGAACCACCCTTCTGTCAGATAGAGAAGGCTCTCTGCCTCCAGGGTTCTGCCAAACCGTCCACAAGAGCAGTCAGTCAGTCATTTCCTCCCAAGCATGGCTTTCAATAAACTAACAAAACAAAACAAAAACAGAAAAACACAAAAAGCAACAAACTGATGCTGTTGTCTCCTAGATTATATCAGTATTACCATGGGAGTGCTGCAGGTATGGAAGTCAGAAGCTGGAAGAAATTATTTGAGGAGCTTTAATATCTATGGTTTTTCCAGTGGTCATGTATGGATGTGAGAGTTGGACTGTGAAGAAAGCTGAGTGCCAAAAAATTGATGCTTTTGAACTGTGGTGTTGGAGAAGACTCTTGAGAGTCCCTTGGACTGCAAGGACAGCCAACCAGTCCATCGTAAAGGAGATCAGGGCTGGATGTTCATTGGAAGGACTGATGCTGAAGCTGAAACTGCAATACTTTGGCCACCTGATGCGAAGAGTTGACTCATTGGAAAAGACCCTGATGCTGGGAGGGATTGGGGGCAGGAGGAGAAGGGGACAACAGAGGATGAGATGGATGGATGGCATCACCAACTCAATGGACATGAGTTTGAGTAAACTCCGGGAATTGGTGATGGACAGGGAGGCCTGGCATGCTGTGATTCATGGGGTTGCAAAGAGTTGGACACGACTGAGCGACTGAACTGAACTGAACTGAACTGAACATCTAGGACACACTTGTTCTGTGCTCTGGTCTCCACCCAGTGAACCTTGGATATTGGGGTTGGTTGATTGTAGTAATGTCTGAATTTTTTCCCACCACCTGTATCCATGTCTTTCATAATGCCCCCGTGCACTGACTTTTGGCACAGTCACTTGTCTTGATTTGGCCAAGGGAGCAGCCTGAAAAGTGCCTGTATATTGGGGCTGGTCCTCTTGCTGGTCTTGCAACCACTGCTGCTGCCACCAAATGATCAAGCACAAGCTTGCTTCCTGGAGGAGATACCACATGATCAGAGATAAGCCATCCCACTCGAGCCATCATAGACTAGCCAGTTGCCAGTCAACTCTACAGCTGATCATAGATGTATGAGTGCCCAGCTGATATTAGCAGAGTCTGGTCCCAAGCTGCAAGAACCACTCAGGCACAAGAGGCCTACACTGCAACTTCTCAAATTGTAAGCCAAAGTAATGTCTTTTTTTTTTCCCTTTTTTCTTTTTGTTGTTGTTGTAGGCCACCTGGTTTTGAACTGTTTTGTTATGTAGCAAAAGTTAACTGACACAGATATTTCCCTAAGTGTTCTCCTAGAGCCCAGTGCCACTGGTGGGATCACATGGCTGGGATTTTAGGGACATTTTCTACTGCACCAAGTGTAATGTGGGTGAACTGAGCTAGCAGGTGGGCTGTTACCAGTCATGCTCTGTGCTGTTCGGGAGCACAGGCTTTGGAGTCAAACTGGCATTGATTCAAATCATGGCATTATGTCAGTGTGGAAGTAACAGCTATAAAATCTCAATGGTGTAAAAACATCAAAATCTCAGTGGCTTCACACCAGAAAGGTGTATTTCTCTCCTATGTCACTGCTTATCTATATATTTATATATTTGGTGCCCTATACATATGCGATGGTATTTCCCTGGTGGCTCAGATGGCAAAGAATCTGCCTGCAATGCAGGAGATCAGGTTTGATCCCTGGGTCAGGAAGATCCCCTGGAGAAGGAAGTGGCAACCCACTCCAATATTCATGCCTAGAGAACTCCATGGACAGAGGAGCCTGGTGGGCTACAGTCCATGGGATTGCAAAGAGTTGGACATGGTTGAACAACTAACACTCTTCACTCACATCTGTGATGATCTGCAGAGCTGGCTGGCTGCCAGGTCTAAGAGGGCTCAGTTGGGATGGTATCTTGTCCTCCAGCTGGCTAACTTGTGCATGATCACACTCATGTATATTCATGTAGAGATTCAGGGGCCAAGGCTCCTTCCACCTAGTGTGTTCTCTGGGTCCTCCACTGGATCTTCTGCAACCAGCCAGGAGACGAGAAAAGAAAAAGAACATGGAGAATCTGGTGGGTTTAAGGGCCTGTAAATGCCAGAAGTTAACTCATTCCATTGCTAGAACTAGTCACATGGTTCCACCTAGATGTAAAGGGACTGGGAACATGATCCAGTAGAGTGCCAAGGAAAGAGAGAAGGTACATATTGGTGAGATACAGAAATCTGTCTCATTTAGCAATTCATTAACTAGGTAATTAGGCAAGTTACTTGATTTCTTTGATAGTTAAATAGTCCTGTGTGGATTGTACAATCATGTAGAAGTGACCTCATGCCAATCTGTCTTTTCATTCTGGTCTGTGTCCATTCATACTAGGAATTGAGGCTGTTTAATGCCATATTGTTATGCTGTTTTTGAGAATCAGGCCTTATCTGGCATACCAAGGAAGAAGGATATGAATGGTTTTCCCTGGGTGCAGGAAATGAGTGGGTACATTTTTTGCAAGGAAATTTTTTAAATTATAAAACCATCTGTGAGTTGGTATTTTTTTTATTATTGTCATATGCCAGTAAATAATAATAAAATATTCCTTCCTAAAAGAAAAACTGTTATCTAACTGTGGAAAATTCTGAAAGAGATAGGAATACCAGACCACCTGACCTGCCTCTTGAGAAATCTGTATGCAGATCAGGAAGCAACAGTTAGAACTGGACATGGAACAACAGACTGGTTCCAAATAGGAAAAGGAGTACATCAAGGCTGTATATTGTCACCCTGCTTATTTAACTTATATACAGAGTACATCATGAGAAACGCTGGGCTGGAGGAAGCACAAGCTGGAATCAAGATTGCCGGGAGAAATATCAATAACCTCAGATATGCAGATGACGCCACCCTTATGGCAGAAAGTGAAGGGGAACTAAAGAGCCTCTTGATGAAAGTAAAAGAGGAGAGTGAAAAAGTTGGCTTAAAGCTCAACATTCAGAAAGCTAAGATCATGGCTTCTGGTCCCATTACTTCATGGCAAATAGATGGGGAAATAGTGGAAACAGTGGCAGACTTAATTTTTTTGGGTTCCAAAATCACTGCAGATGGTTACTGTAGCCATGAAATTAAAAGACACTTACTCCTTGGGAGGAAAGTTATGACCGACCTAGACAGCATATTAAAAAATAGAGATGACACTTTGCCAACAAAAGTCCATCTAGTCAAAGCTATGGTTTTCCCAGTAGTCATGAATGGATGTGAGAGTGGACTATAAAGAAAGCTGAGCACGGAGGAATTGATGCTTTTGAACTGTGGTGTTGGAGAAGACTCTTGAGAGTCCCTTGGACTGCAAGGAGATCCAAACAGTCCATCCTAAAGGAGATCAGTCCTGAATATTCATTGGAAGGACTGATGTTGAAGCTGAAACTCCAATACTTTGGCCACCTAATGTGAAGAACTGATTCATTTGAAAAGACCTTGATGCTGGGAAAAATTGAAGGCAGGAGGAGAGGGGGATGACAGAGGATAAACTGGTTGGATGGCATCATCAACTCAATGGAGATGAGTTTGAGGAAACTCTGGGAGTTGGTGATGGACAGCCTCGTGTGCTGCAGTCCATGGGGTCGCAAAGAGTTGGACATGACTGAGCGACTGAACTGAACTGAAGACCTAAACAGTTACTGCAATACTATTGAGATTTAGTTGTATTATGTAGCTAGAATGGGCCCTTAACACACAAGGGCCCAACTGCACACTTGAGGAGTACATTACAGAGGTATTTGGATTTCAGTTTCATTTGAGCATGTTTTCAAATAATCACCCTGGTCACTCTGTTTCAGTGTTTTATTTATTTATTTATTTAAATTGAGTAACTCACTTTAATTGGGGAATAACTACTTTACAATATTGTGATGGTTTTTGCCATGCATCAACATGAATCAGCCACAGGTATTCATGTTTCCCCCTCCCCCATCCTGAACTCCCTTCCCACCTTCCTCCCCACCCTCTCTCTCTGGTTGTCCCAGAGCAGGCTTTGGATTCCCTGCTTCATACATTGAATTTGCGCTGGTCATCTGTTTTACATATGGTAATGTACATGTTTCACTGCTATTCTTTCACATCATCAGTGGGAGAAGGCAGGGTGGGATGTTTCATGTTCTAAACTTTTGAACACAAATAGAAAGCATGTGGTCACATAGAATGTTAGAACTAAAGGAACTCAGCTTCCGTTCCATCATCTTCACAAGCATTGTTTATTTTTGCTTTACAGCTTAAATGCAAGAATATCTAGTACCACAGGTGTTGGAGACACAAAGTGATCCCAAAGGGAGCTTTTGTTGTTTTTCAGTTGCTAAGTCATGTCCAACTCTTTGTGGCCCCATGGACAGCAGCATGTCAGGCTTCCTGTCTTTCACTATCTCCAGGAGTTTGCTCAAACTCATGCCCATTGAGTCGATGATGCCATCCAACAATCTCATCCTCCGTCACCCTCTTCTCCTCCTGCCCTCAGTCTTTCCCAGCATCAGGGTCTTTTCCAGTGAGTTGGCTCTGCACATCAGGTGCCTGAAGTTTTGGAGCTTCAGCTTCAACATCAGTCCTTCCAGTGAGTATTCAGGGTTGATTTCTTTTCGGATTGACTGGGTTGGTCTCCTTGCAGTTCAAGGGACTGTCAATTCTTTTCCATTTATGCTAAACCATTATGAACTTATTGGAAGCTCACCAAATTCACTTCCATATAGAATATAGTATCTACTTAAAGGGTAAAGTGTTTTAGTCAGCATGGGCTGCTATAAAACATACCACATGCTGGCTGGCTTAAACAACAGACATTTGTTTCTCACAGTTCTGGAGGCTGGTAAGTCCAGGGTGAAGATGCTGGCCAGTTTGGTTCTTGGTAAGGGCTCTCTTCTTGGATTGCAAATGGCTGTCTTGTTGCTGTATCCTCACATGGTAGAGAAAGGAAACTCTGCTGTCTACTCCTCTTCTTATAAGGGCACTAGTCCCACCATGGGGGCTCCACCTTTATGAAATCATCTAAATTTAATCACATTCCCAAAGCCCTACCTCCTGATGCTATACCTTAGGGTTAGGGCTTTGAGAAATAAATTTGAGGTGGGACACAAACATTCCGTCCAAGACAATCGGTAATGAAATTGTACCACTTTGAAGATAATTTGAGGGAGAAGTCAGAAAATGATATGCTCTGTGTTCAAATTTTGCTAGCTTAGCCACTGGTTGCTCCACAGAGATTTGGTCTTTGATATCTGCTCCTTGCTAGCACTCAGCCCTCCACTGTTTCCTGGATCCTCCCACATACATTAGGATCTTCATTAGAAGCAGGATGACTGGATAGGTCTGCAGAATTCCAGGTCTCAGATCTAGACATTGTGGCCTAGACCACATGGTTCACTGGCTGGTGTGGCAAAGCCATGTTGAATCCAAGGGTGTAAGCATAGAAGCAGATCATCATCTCCTGAATCCTTATCCTTTCTCTCACCTGTAGTTTGCTGCCCTAGTCTTTTTGCTTGTTTGTTTTTGTTTTTAAGTTAACGAAATACCAGCTGCCTATCAGATAGCTCTGTTCAATTTTCCTCTTATCCAAATGATTAAATCCAAATCTGTACAGATCTGTTCTTCCCATTCAAGACTCTTTTTCCAAGTGTCCCACATTCTTCCTTTAGTTGTTGTTGTCACCATTATTCTCCCAGCTTCTGTAATCTTGGACATGTTCTCTTTTACTCTTTCAACAAAATTTCAAGATCTGTAATCAAGTTCTTTCCTCTTCCATTTACCCTGGTTTCAATCCAGATCAACTTGCATCTAAGATTGTGCCTCACTAACCCTGCCACTAACCCTGTTTTCTACTGCCAAATGAACCTTTCCAAATACCATTTCCATCATGTCACTGTTCCCCCAAGAGTTTGCAATAGTTTCCTGTTGCTAATGTATCGAAATTATCTCCCCTGAGGCCTGAGGATGCTGGAGCAAATGACAGATGAAAGTTTTTTTCAACTAAACATTCCAGTTTTCAATTAAAGATGTTTTTCCATAAGCCTAAATCTTTCTTTTATACATAAGAAGGATGTGTTAACTGATGTAGGGGCTTAGTAAATATTTCTTGAATAGAGAAAAGAACTTTATGGTTAGTATGTGAAACTGTAACTCCCCTAAATAGGGTACTTTGTCCATATTCATTTATGGATACTGTTTTATTTATCTATAGCTACATTAATAAGCTACTGAAAACCTTGGTGGCTTAAAACAATGATTTTATTACCTTTCATAATTCTGTGGGATGCCTGGGGTCATCGGGGCAATTCTTCTGCTGATCACTCTTGAGTTCTGTCATGCAGTTGTAGTTAAATGGAGGCTTGGCTGAGATGCCAGGATAGCTGCTCCTCTTTCCCACTTTAAGTGGCCTCCTCTGTCTCTCCGTGTGGCCTCTCTACGTTTTCTGTCAATGTGATCTTTCCAAAAGGAAAGCCAGACTTCTTATGTGAAGACTCAAGGTTTTCAAAACTAAAAAGTGGAAGCTGCCAGGTCTATAAAGCTTAGGCTCTAGCTGGTATAGTGTCAGTTCTGCCATATTCTGTTATTTAAATCAAGTCCCAGGAAAGCCCAGCTTCAATGACGGAGGGGTCTACACATGGTGTAAATTCAAAGAGATGTGGTTCATTGGGAGCCATCTTTGGAGACCGGGGTACCATCCTCTGGCTCTTACTGATTCATGGCCTTTCTACATGAAAAATGTGCTTACCTCTGCAAATCTCATCCTAAATATGGTATCAGTTTAAATTCCAGGATATTGTCAACAAAATCAGGTGCTGATATGGATGTGACTGCTCGAAGGCATCTTCTCATATGCACTTTCTCAGGTGCAGAGACCAGTGAAGAAGAGCAGATTATCCACCCACCCCCAACCCATCTCTTTCATGTAATGGTGAAAGAGACAGAAAAACTTCAGCAGACTCCCATGTTCAAAAAGAGGAGAAAAGGGAGACATGAGCATTTCCTGATTTATAGTAATTCTAAAATCCAACCTGGTGCATATCCCAATTTCTCTAACTCAAGGCAGAGGATAGTCCTTGATTAAGGTACAGTTTTGCTTTTTAGGAATGGTTTCCCTCTGCTCTTGGTTTTATCCTCTGGGTTCTGGCTCTGAGTCATTCTTCCATTTTCATTAAAATGGCCTATGTTTGTAGCTGTATAACTCTAAACCTGTTTCCTATCTCTTTGGAAGTTAAGGGCCCAAAGTGAAGGCAAACTGGGGTGGCTAGTCTATGAACATGCCCCAATGAATCACACCTCCTGTTCATATTCTTCTGTGGTTCCCCTACTCGTTGAATCTGGGCTGGCCCAGTGATCTGTTTTAACCAATGGACAATGGCAGTTTTCTGATTTTGTACTTTGGGGATGCCTGAGCCACCACCATGTAAGAGGTCTGGTTTCCCTGCTGCAAAGACCACATGTAGAGTCTACATAGAGAGGAAGAAACTTGAGACTATGGAGAGGGAGGGAGACCATGTCAACCCAGTATCCTGGTTGAGCCTCCAGATGAACCCATGCTAAGCTGTTACCTGACTGCAAGCACACGAGAGAATCCAAGTGAAACCACCAGAAGAACTTCCCATTGAGCCTAGTCAACCTTTGGAACTGTGAAAGGTAAAGTCATTTTAAGCCATTAAATTGGGGTGGTTTGTTATGCAGCAGTAGAAAACCACACATAATCCATTCACTGAAAGTTACTGAACTGTCCATCTGTGCCTGACGCTGCATTAGGTGACGTGAATGTAAGACTAAATAAAGCATTGATTCTGAGCTCTACCTCATTTTTGTTAATGAAAGATTTTTGTAAAAGGAAATGTTTCAATTTTTTTTTTTAACTTTAAGGGTGAAAGATTTCTGTTTAAAATATACCGGCAGTGAATTCTTTTATAAAAAGAAATAATCACTCTGAGATTTTTCAAATTTTTAATTTTTCACATTAAAGTTTTTAAATAGTGAAGCATACCAGAGTTTTTAATAACAGAATTTGATTCAGCAAATATTATCTGATCCTTTGCTACATGTTTCCTCAGTACATTTTAAAAATCTGTGTGAAATTCAAGTGCTGTTTTCCACCTGATATCTACTAGCTTGCATGGGACTTGTTAAGTTACTTGGGGGATCCTAGTTTTGTCTATTAGCATGTATTCTTGTTATTATCGTGCATCCCATGGTTGTTTCCTTATTGCTTCAGCAAGAATTACATTCAGTTGTTCAGTTTCTAAATGACCTAATTAGCAGCAGTTTTTCCATTTTTTTTCTTTAGAATTCTCTTAGTCTACAGTTGGACTCCCTCTCTATTACTCTCTTTTCCTCCCTGAGTTTTACTCAACATTATGCTAATGAGTTCACATTCCACTCTTGTCCCTCCATGGATTGTTGCCCATGCATTTGGAGACTTCCTTGCCTTAATTATTGGGGGAAAAATCTCTTCTTGGTCTTTCCTTGCTAGACATTGCTGGCTCTGAGTTTCTAGCTCTTACCTCTGATGTGTCATTGTTTTTCACATAAAGAGAGATCATAAAGCAGAGAGAAGCCCTGAAGACCATATAATTTTATGGATGATCAAACTTTGGCCAGAGAGCCAAGTGACTTATTCAAAGAACTACAGTTAGTGGCAGAATCAGGGCCAGAATCCATATCTCCAAACTAAGAAGTTCTGGTTTCACTATAGTAATGAATTCACTCTCAGACCACATCAAACTAATGCAGGTAGGCTAACTGATACTTGATCAACCCGTTCTATTTACAATTAATTAATAAATTTTCATTATATCTCAATTAGATTCTCAGTCTTGGACTACAACAGGGGGAAAATAAGAGAAAAAAGAGAAGTAGAGTGAGTTCATAAGCTGTGAGGTGTACAGCAGCAGTTCATAATATTTATTATTGCTTAGGGTTTTGATGAATGCTCTTGAGCTTCTCATTACTTTATTCAAGAAATATTTACTGAGTATCTACTCTGTGCATATCTGTGTGTATGTGTGAACACATACACACATAAACACAATTTCCTTAGATCTTCTTTTAGGGAGCCACTGTGTGAATGGTGTCAATAGCCTCATAAATATCTTATAATACATACAAGTTTCATACCCATAGCAATATACCAAAAATTAGTTGCTTTTTGGGGAAAATGCACACTGTGATTCCTTATAGATAGTTTACCTTCATAATTATTCCCATGTCTCCAATTCTTAGAATCATCTAATTCTTGTATTTCATAGTGGAGGACCTCAGACTCAAACATCTTCAAAGGCCATGTAGTTATGGTAATTGAGTGAAGTAGGTGGAGACCTGGAGACAGAGGCGGTGTTGAGACTACAAGTCCTGTTTGAAGGGGCAGCTGCCACTCCATGTCAGGTGATTTTTGTCATGTGGGAAATCAAGGGCTAGTACTTCTAGAACTTCTGTATTTCTAAGAGAGGTTGGAAATCTTTCTTTATATGAAATCTCCTGATTTTTATAATGTTGGTGACTAATCAAAAACATTTAAAACCTCTGCATTGGCCAAATGAAACATGTGTACCTAATTAAAATCCTGGACATATAGTTTGCCCTAGCACCCTTTGTGTGCCTTCTCCATTTGCAGAGACAAATTGCAAGATCCAAGCTTCCAAGCCACAGGACTCTCTCATTTCTAAGAATTCTGGAAGTGAGAGCTCAAGGGAAATAGTCCTAACTCACTGACCTCTGGAGTGGTCAAACAATCCACCCACTGATTTGCTTGGTCAGTTCCCACTTAATGCCACTGAGAGAATAAAAATCCCTTTCTAGAGAAAATGCAGGGAAAAGTGTTGTTCCTTTTGCAGAGATCAAAATAAGGGCTATCTTGCTTTTATTCAAACTATAGTAATTATTCTAGAAATTAAAATGTAGTATTGGTATGCATGCTACCCAATGGGTGTGTTTGATGTTTGGCCCTACATGGGTCATGCGAATGCAAATCTATACATGGCATCTTGAATCCTATTTCTCCAAACTCAATAATTAGTGTCTGATATTAGCTCCAACTTCTCAGTTCAAGGTCCTCACTAGTCTCCTAAACTTCAAATCTAATTGCCTGTCTTATTTCATTTTCTCATTTGTCAAATATTTATAGACTGCCTCCTAGGTGTCAGATATGTTTTAAACACTAAAGATATATGACAGTTAATCACATAGACATGGTCTATTCACCCACAAAGCTTACTCTCTGTGAAGCCTAGGGAGACAATAGTCATGTAAACAAATGAATAAATAACACAGTTTCAAGCAGTGATAATTGTTATGAAGAAAGTAAAATGGGGAAATGGGATAGGAGTGATTGAGGAAAGGCTGTACTGCACAGTCATTTGGATTGAGACCTGAATGGTGAGAAGGTGACAGCAATGCAAAGATATGGGGGAAGAGGGTTGCAATCAAGAGAAACATCTGGTGCAAAAGCCTGTCACAGGACTGGACTTGAAGCATTTAAGGATCAGAAAGTCAACCTGTGGCTGGAAAGTCTAAGCTGACTTCTTTCCAGTATTTGCCCATTTGTAATCCTGGTTTCGACAAAACTTGCCTAGTTCTATTTATCAGCTACCTTTGCTGGTTCTCTCCAAGGTCCTGATGAGGGATTGTGTCCTTCTTTGGAGAGTTTATCCACTACTAAAACCTTATTTATTACCTCAGTGTTGTCTTCACCTGAGTATATGTACTAACTTATGAATTCAGGTAAATTTTCTATGCATGGAAATGGCAAGAAGACTTGCCATATTTACAGATTTCTTCTCTCTGGAACCCAGAAACCATATGAAATAGTTGAGAAAGATAATGTCCTGAACTAAAGCAGTGGTTGGGATAGAATCATCAGTACCTGGTAGCCCACTAGACATGTCTGTGTGGATGTGGATCTATGTAATGCGAGTGAGGGGGCACACTAAGGGAGAATGACTCCAAAGTGTCAGACTTTAGTCAATGGTAGACGACAAGTGCTACTCACTGAGATTCAGAAAACAGGAGGAGAAGTAGGCTTTATTTGGATGAAGGTGGGTAGGTGAATACAGGTAATGGAAGGTAAGAAAGAGTGGAGAGTTAAGAAGGAATTCCCGAATCTGAACAGCAGGTAGTCTCTTTCTGCCATCTTAGACTGGAACTTCAAATAAATATTGCCAAGTAAGAATGATTACAATGGGAAAACAGGTCTGTAATATAATTGAATGCCATTAGTTTTCTATATTCTGATAAAATAATTTTACAAGGAGTACATCAAAGCTGTATATTGTCACCTGCTTATTTAGCTTATGTGCAGAGTACATCATGTGAAATGCTGGGCTGGATGAAGCACAAGCTGGAATCATGATTGCTGGAAGAAATATCAATAACCTAAAATATGCAGATGGCACCACCCTTATGGCAGAAAGCGAAGAGAAACTAAAGAGCCTCCTGATGAAAGTGAAAGAGAAGAGTAAAAAAGCAGGCTTAAAACTCAACATTAAAAAAACTAAGATCATGGCATCCAGTCCCATTACTTCATAGTAAGTAGATGGGGAAACAATAGAAACAGTGAGAGACTTTATTTTTGGGGAATCCAAAATCACTGCGGATGGTGACTGCAGCCATGCAATTAAAAGATGCTTACTCCATGGGAGGGAAGTTATGACCAACCTAGACAATATATTAAAAAGCAGAGACTTACTTTACCAACAAAGGTCCATTTAGTCAAAGCTATGGTTTTTCCAGTAGTCATGTATGGATGTGAGAGTTGGATCATAAAGAAAGCTGAGTGCCAAAGAATTGATGCTTTTGAACTGTGGTGTTGGAGAAGACCCTTGAGAGTCCCTTGGACTGCAAGGAGATCCAACCAGTCCATCCTGAAGGAAATCAGTCCTGAATATTCATTGGAAGGAGTGATGTTGAAGCTGAAACTCCAATTCTTTGGTCACCTGATGCAAAGAACTGACTTATTTGAAAAGACCCTGCTGCTGGGAAAAATTGAAGGCAAGAGGAGAAGGGGATGACAGAGAATGAGATGGTTGGATGGCATCACCGACTCTATGGGCATGAGTTTGAGCAAGCTCTGGGAGTTGGTGATGGACTGGGAGGCCTGGCGTGCTGCAGTCCATGGTGCTGCAAAGAGCTGGACATGACTGAATGACTGAACTAACTGACTGAATTTTACAAGCTGATCTAGAAACTCACCCATTAATAATGGAATTGCTTCCATTAAATCAGAATGCTACAAACCATGTAAGTTAAAAGTTGAGGCAATTCCCTAGGAAATTCAGGCTAGAGCTCTTTGATGTCAATCCAGTGTTACCTTCATCCAACTAAGTATATTTGATTAACATAATCCTAAATATATTCCTTGGTTTTAGAGAACCGGAGCAAAGTGGCAGACATGGCATCATTATATCCTGGCTAACATTCACTAATCACTAAACAAAACTTATTGGGTACTAACAATGTGCCAGACATTATGCTGGGTGCTGGGGATGCAACGATGAGTAAGACATAGCTCTTGCACAAAAATGACAAACAAACCATACCTAGGCTGACCTTCTCACAGAGACTCTTTTTTGTAACTGATGGATACTGTCTTTTAAGTGGTATGTTATGAATCAAGGCTATATGGGGCCAATTTGTGCTTACTCTTTTATTCTTAAAGCTAATTGCAAATTCTCATCTCAGCACAGAGCCCTGTGATGCCAAGAGACTCATTGTAGTTCACTGGGGAGAGGAAAGAATTCTAGTAGTGGTCAAGATCTGCTGTGTTTATTATTTTAAGAGTTTGTTCCACTTGGAAATAGTTTTCCTAGTTATTATTTATGAGTCCTCTCACCTGGTCTTCCGACAAACCTGCTTGCGGGCATACATTCTGGCATTTTGATGGAATGGGTTTATTTCCTTTACCCTGGACACCAGGTGCTGCTGGCTAAAAACAGCAGAGGACTGAATCTCTTCTCTTAAGGGTCCTGGCAGCTCTGTGGCAAATTCAGCCACCGAGCTATCTAGGCTCTATTATTTCCATTCTAATGGGCTTTCCTCCCTAATGGTGTGTGTATGTGTGTGTATGAGAGAGAAGTGGGAGCAGGGGAGAGAGAGAGAATATGTTTCATTGTCCCTATTTTCAAATGGAGTTGACGTTCTCAGTTGTCTCACAGCATTTTCTGGAAATAAAACAGGACAAAAATGTGACTGTACCTAGAAAAAATGAATTGTGATATTTAAAAATATCACTAATTGTGCAGTAGTTTGAGCATTCTTTGGCATTGCCTTTCTTTGGCATTGGAATGAAAATTGACCTTTTCCAGTCCTGTGGCCACTGTTGAATTTTCCAAATTTGCTGGCATATTGAGTGCAGCACTTTCACAGCATCATCTTTCAGGATTTGAAATAGCATATGAGAGATGGGATAATCTACTGGTTAAAACCCCCACTTTTTTTATTTGGCTTTTGCTGGTGTGATTTCAGGTGAATTACTAAATCTCTTCGAGCCACAATTTCATCAGTCTGTGAAAAGATAATAACTTAATCTGCTTCATATGTTGCTGTGAGGGTTGAATAACTTATTTAGGTAAAGCACTTAGCCTGGTGTCTGGCAAATGGAAAATGTTAACTTAATCACGTATTTATTCTCCTTATCCCTTCCCTGCCCAAGAGGACCTTATAGCTCTTTACAAATGCAGTTATACAGAAATGACCACCTTCATCCTCCCATGACCCACTGAAATCAAAAACAGTTGCAAAATGGAGAGACCTCATGTAACCAAGAAAACAAGCTGTTGAAGGACCAGGATTTTAATTCTGATGCTTTGGTCAGTTGGCTGGATGACCTTGGACAGACTCTTTGTTTACAGTTATATTAACATTTCTGCAATATTTGGATGGAGAAGCTAAGGACCTGCCTCCCCCCCCCCCACCCCCGCCCCAGGTAATAGAAATGCTCACTTCTCCCCTATGCCCTTTAAAATCAACCAATCAATCAATATCCATCCAAACATTTCAATAAAAGACTTTCTCTTTTTGGTCCTAGTCAACCTCCTTAAAAGGTTATCTGCATTAATTTTTCTCCACCTTTCCACCTGCATTTATTTCTTAGCAAGGCATGGCAATCTGCCCTTGGCCTCCTAACCATCATTACACCAGCTCTGGTTAAAACTACCTCTTCATTAACAAAAGCAAATGGTTATCTTTTGATCCTCATCTTGCTTAACTTTTGACCACAAAAAGAAGAAGGCAAATGACCTTAAGGTGTGGGAAATACATTTTGAAGTTTGAGTCCAGACAAACTGAGTCTCAATGCTGAAATCGCAATTGCCATTTAAAGGGCCTTTGTTCTGCTGAAAACATCCCATATTCAGAATCAAAATGTGAATTATTCAAGTAATCAAGGAAACTGGGTCTACTAAAGTACCTCACCATGACATCAGACACCAAAAGTGAAATCTGATGACAGGGAAATGATTAGAGCACAAAGCAATCTGTTGCTTTGTTCTGATTTGAAATGATGATGGTAAAGTAGGCACCTGCTGCTATGTGTACCTGATGGGTCCTAACACATTTCAGACCACTGTCTAGTCATTCTGCCATGTTCAATCACAATGTATTTGTCTGGTGTCATATACCATTAAGACCTTCTTCTTTGTTAAGGAGCCTCTCCAAAGATCCAAGCAAAATGTTAAAGATGATAATTTGCCTTACAGCAGACATTTTCAGTGGTTAATTTCAGGCACACAGGTATGTGGGTGCGGGCAATATTTTTGGTTAGGAAAAACTTTTCCAAGCCCTCTGGACCACCACCCCCTTCCTTTCTTTTCACCTCCCCTTGGAGTTGACTGCATTTTAATGGGGCATTTGGTGAAGCTACTACCCTGAGCTGAGTCAGATTGTTGCAGAGAAAGTTTATCATTCTCAGGATTGCTGTCAGGATGATTAAATAGAGCTGTTGTGCAATAGGTCCTAACCCACAGCAGCAATGAAGGGGAGTAAACACTGGACTGGGAATCGGGAACTGGTCTAGTCTGGTTTGGTGACTCTGGGCAAGTCTCTTCCACTCTGTTAGCCTGGGTAGTGTCACCTATAAAAGGTGGGCTGACCTAGATAACTGACTCTAAAGTCAGTTTAAAAAATTTCTCTCTCAACTCTATAGTTCTCCGAATTTCTTTAAACCAGTTTTACGTTGGTTGATTTTACCACTACTTTGCAAAGTGATTACTTCTTGTCTCTCACCCCTTCACTTACTTTTTGGCTAGTGCACTCAGAGATAACCACAGGAAATATGCATCTCACAAGCAAATAATTTTCTCCTTTGGAAACATCTATGCTGTGCTCACTGTGGAGCAATTACATGGTAAATCTGGGATGTGTCCAGAATATTCACTCTTATAAAACGAGGCTCTTCAGCCTGAATGTTGGTTGCTCACTGATACTTGTATGAAATGCCAGTTTGGTGGCAAGGTTTGAAACCAGACAACTCTACTAAATAACCAGGCTCTGTATGAAATAGGTTATAGTCATCTCATGCTTCCACTCTGATAATTACTCTAAAGATTTTCAAATCCTAAGACAGATGAAACTTTTTACATTTTTTTTTCTTGTTCCTGTTCCCCAGACTCAAGCTGATAGACAGCCAGAGCCTGGAAGCAATAATGACTCATTATTTAAACATTATTATGTCAATAATAATCATACCCTCTTTCTTGGGGCTCAAGCACTAATATAAAGACTTTTTTTTCTTTTAAAGACTCACAACCAGAAATACTGTGAAATTTCAGAATGTTAAGGATAAAAAGAATATCCCTAAAAATGTCCCAATAGTGTTAACATAAAATACAGGACAGCTAGTTAGCATTGAAGTTCAAATAGACAATAAGTAATTTTTTAGAATAAGTATGTTTCTAGAATTTCCTTGTTTATCTGAAATGCAAACTTAGTTGTATATCTTATATTTTTACTTGCTAGATGTGGCAGTGCTGTTTTTCAGAGTAAAACCAGATCACCCAAACATCCCACAATTAGCGGTGGATGGTAACAGGCAATTTGACTGATGTTTTCAAAATTCAGAGACATTAAAATTTTCAAGTTATAGTCACAACCTACCCAAGATATCAATGAAGGGATAAATGAAAACTGAAACTGAAAACTGAAAATATGAAGAATATGAAAATGTGTGAAAAATATGAATATGACAATACTCTAAAAATATGAAAATGTGTGAAAAATATGAAGAATATGAAAATATGTGAAAAATATGAAGAATATGAAAATATTCCAAAAATATGAAGAATATGAAAATATTCTAAAAATATGAAGAATACGAATATTTCAAAAATATGAAGAATATGAGAATGTACGAAAAATATTAAGAATATGAGAATGAATGAAAAATATGAAGAATATGAAAATGTGTGAAAAACATAAAGAATATAAAAATGTGTGAAAAATATGAAGAATATGAAACTATGTGAAAAATATGAAGAATATGAAAATGTATGAAAATATGAAGAATATGATAATATTACAAAAATATGAAGAATATGAAACTATGTGAAAAATATGAAGAATGTGAAAATATGAAGAATATGAAAATATGTGAAAATATGAAGAATATGAAAATATTCTAACAATATGAAGAATATGAAAATATTCTGAAAATATGAAGAATATGAAAATATTCTAAACATATGAAGAATATGAAAATATGTGAAAATATGAAGAATGTGAAAATATTCTAAAAATATGAAGAATATGAAAATATGTGAAAATATGAAGAATATGAAAATATTCCAAAAATATGAAGAATATGAAAATATGTGAAAAATATGAAGAATACGAAAATATTCCAAAAATATGAAGAATATGAAAATATTCCAAAAATATGAAGAATATGAAAATATGTGAAAAATATGAAGAGTAGGAAAATATTCTAAAAATATGAAAAATATGAAAATATGTGAAAAATATGAAGAGTATGAAAATATTCTAAAAATATGAAGAATATGAAAATATGTGAAAAATATGAAGAGTATGAAAATATTCCAAAAATATGAAGAATACGAAAATATTCCAAAAATATGAAGAATATGAAAATATTCCATAGGTATGAAGAATATGAAAATATTCCAAAAACATGAAGAATATGAGAAAGTATGAAAAATATTAAGAATATGAGAATGAATGAAAAATATGAAGAATATGAAAATCTGTGAAAATATGAAGACTATGATAATATTCCAAAAATATGAAGAATATGAAACTATGTGAAAAATATGAAGAATGTGAAAATATGTGAAAATATGAAGAATATGAAAATATGTGAAAATATGAAGAATACGAAAATATGTGAAAAATATGAAGAATGTGAAAATATGTGAAAAATATGAAGAATATGAAAATATTCTGAAAATATGAAGAATATGAAAATATGTGAAAATATGAAGAATATGAAAATATTCCAAAAATATGAAGAATATTAAAATATTCCAAAAATATGAAGAATATGAAAATGTGTGAAAAATATGAAGAGTATGAAAATATTCCAAAAATATGGAGAATATGAAAATATTCCAAAAATATGAAGAATATGAAAATACATGAAAAATATGAAGAATATGAAAATATGTGAAAAACATGAAGAATATGAAAATATTCCAAAAATATGAAGAATATGAAAATATTCCAAAAATATAAAGAATATGAAAATATTCCAAAAATATAAAGAATATGAAAATATGTGAAAAATATGAAGAATACGAAAATATTCCAAAAATATGAAGAATATGAAAATATGTGAAAAATATGAATAATATGAAAATATTCCAAAAATATGAAGAATATGAAAATATGTGAAAAATATGAAGAATACGAAAATATTTCAAAAATATGAAGAATATGAAATATATGAAATATATGAAGATATATGAAATATATGAAAATATATGAAATATATGAAAATATATGAAATATATTAAATATTTGGAAATATATGTAATATATCAGGAATATGAAAATATATGAAAAGATGAAAAATATGAAAATATATGATATATATGAAGAATATGACAATATATGTAAAATAAGAAAAGTATGAAATATATTAAAGTATAGGAAAATATATGAAATATATGAAAATATATGAAATATATGAAAATATATGGAAATATATGAAAATATGAAAATGTGAATATATGAATTATATGAAAATATATGAAATATATGGAAATATATGAAAATATGAAAATATATGAAATATATGGGAAAAGATACAGAAAATAAAGACAAACTTTCCTGCCTTCATGGAGCTTACATTCAGGTGAAGAGATGAAAAGCAACTATGCTATAAAGTGATATGTGTTGGTGTAATAAATAAAGTAGAGGAGGAAATAGGAAGTGTTGTAGACTGCTGGAACTTTAGGAATGGTATTGGGAACATCCTCACTGAGGATGTCTCCTCAGTCTAATGAGGGGACATGACTGTCTCCTCAGTCATTGTCTGCGATGGAATGGATTTGGGGAATCAGTCAAACTGTCCACTGTACCTGCAGAACATACAGTCCAGGTAAAACAGGAGGACAGGTGGCTCTGGGGGAGAGGTCTCCTGGGACAAAAGGAGACGTTGTAGAATATCTGTTGTCATGGAAAATTTAAAAATACTGTGAGAATTCGAAGAAATAAAAACAAGTATAAGGAGACAGTTAACTTCACAGAATACCACTTGAGTCCTCCGTGAATAATGCTTACAAAGTCACAATGATGTAAAACGTTGTTATTAGTTAACAAATTTTAAAATATACTGATAGAGAAAGCATGGAAGATGTAATTTTAATTATAGAACCAAATGTAAATGTTATCATCTGGAATGCTCTATGACTGGAATGCCAGGAAAGGAAGACAGCAGAGCTAAAGATAAGTCTAAGAGCACCAGTGTTCTCTTTAAACCCAAGGGGATGTTAAGAGACCGACTATATTTGGTGTATGTTTACTGCCTAAAATTTCAAAGAT